>NC_047118.1:86447720-86692731 GCF_902500255.1 Thalassophryne amazonica
TGAACTGTACCCCAGTATAACCGAGTTGTGCCCCAGTATAAATGAACTGTACCCCAGCATAAATGAACTATACCCCAGTATAAATGAGGTGTGCCCCAGTATAAATGAACTGTACCCCAGTATAAATGAACTATACCCCAGTATAAAATAAATGTACCCCAGATAAATCAGGTGTGCCCCAGTAAATCAACTGTACCCCAGGATAACTGAGCTGTGCCCCAGTATAACTGAGCTGTACCTCAGTATAAATAAGCTGTTCCCCAGGATAACTGAGCTGTGTCCCAGGATAAATGAGCTGTTCCCCAATATACTGTAAATGAGCTGTACCCCAGTATAACTGAGCTGTTCCCAGCATAAATAAGCTGTTCCCCAGGATAACTGAGCTGTGCCCCAGTATAACTGAGCTGTACCTCAGTATAAATGAGTTGTGCCCCAGTATAATGGAACTGTACCCCAGTATAAATGAGGTGTGCCCCAGTATAAATGAACTGTACCCCAGTATAAATAAGGTGTGCCCCAGTATAATGGAACTGTACCCCAGTATAAATGAACTGTACCCCAGTATAAATGAGGTGTGCCCCAGTATAATGGAACTGTACCCCAGTATAAATAAGGTGTGCCCCAGTATAATGGAATGGTACCCCAGTATAAATGAACTGTACCCCAGTATAATGAGGTGTGCCCCAGTATAAATGAACTGTCCCCTAGTATAAATGAGCTGTATCCCTGTATCAGTGAGTTGTGTCTATCTATGTAGAGGTTGGCAACAGAATTTTCAAACAAACAATAGGGATACCCATGGGAACAGATTGTGCTCCACTTTTTGCTAACTGTTTCCTCTTTTATTATGAATACAAATTTATGAAAGATAAACTTAAAACTAATTGTTATGTGTCGGACGCAGTCGGAGAACCGACCAGCGTTTGACAGGACCCAGTATAAAATAAGCAGAGCACGGTTCAAAGGATAACAGAATTTAATAACATAACAGTGAGTGCTAAATTACTAACAAATAATTGCGCGGTCTGGCGAGGTGGAAGAACGGTGCGCTCCCAGCAGCACAAACGGTCCGGAGCCAGAACAGTTCGGACCCAAGGACCCCGCCAACACCCCCCAGGTGGCCGCGACCAACCGAGACTGTGAAAGAAGAAACCATCATGTGAGTCCACCACTCCACACACAGAGAGACCACTCAAAGGTGTACATAAACAGCAAACACTTCCTGGCTTAATCACCAATCAGCTTCCCACCCTACAGGCATGGAACACCCAGTTCAATTCTCCACTGCAGTGGAAGCTGATTAAACGACTAACATAACAGCTCAATATAATAAGGTGTGAGGGACACCACATTTACTGACTGTACTCATGTTAGTCACAAAACCTACTGACTGTACTCATGTTAGTCACAAAACCTAAAGTACCTCAGGAAGTGTGCTGACGAGCGTGAGACCTTACCCCCTCCTCTTTCACAGACCATGGCATCAAACCTGGTACGGTCTCTGCATCCATGATGATGAGATGGTTCTCTAGACGTCGATCTCACCCGTCTGGTCACAAGGTCGAGTCTCTGGCAAATACACACTGTGTACTCCAGACTTAAATGCAACCATGCCCCAATCCATAAAGATGCACCACAGCTGTGAGTCCTGACAAGCTGCACATGACCAGCCTCAGGTGATCAGGGTGAGGTCCTAATAACTCAGCCACACAGCCACTCAGTCCTGAACGCATGCCACCTGGAAGGAAAAACAAAAGACAGAAACAGAGGACAGAAACAAAAGCCAGCCAGGCACCCCAGCCACAACACTAATAGCAAGTCAGCAAAAACCTTTAATAATACCTTCCGTTACATTGATGAGCTACATACTTTAAATAACCCTAATTTTGAGAATAAAATTAAAAATATTGATTCATCAGAATTAGAACTAAAAAAGACTACAGAAAACAATAAAAAACTGTCATACTTAGATATAGAGTTGAGCATTATCAATAGACAGTTTAGAACAGCTGTTTTCGACAAACGGGATGATTTTAACTTTCATATTGTAAAATTTCCTTGTATGATTAGTAACATACAGAGTAAACCTACATACGGTGTTTACACCTCTCAGTTAGTCAGAATTGGTCGCATCTGTGATAATTACCAAAGTTTTTCCACTAGACACCATAAACTTACTAGTAGATTAGTTAAACAAGGGCTTCTGTATAACAAATTGGTTCTTCAGTTCAAAAGATTTTCTAACAGACATCAAGAAATAATATCTAAGTTTGGAGGTCCCATTAAAAACATGCCCTTAGCAAAAATAAGTTTATTCAAGTGTACTATGAGTATACTTATGTTTTACTAAAATTGAAGAAGTATACTTGAAGGTGACTTTTTATAAACTATATTTTATATACTTAAAATTAGTATAGTGAAGTATACTTGGCTTATACTGAAAAATATAAACAAAAGTCTAAGTACATTAATACTAAGACTTACACTTATACTTTAATACTAAAACTTATACTTCATTATAATTTTTACTCTTTCTGCCACAAAGTAGTAACACTTATTATGCACTTGGAGCAAGATATACTAAGTCAAGCCATTGACTCAAGTAACTGAAAAGAAGTCATAAAAGTACAGATTTTTTTCTATGTAGTTATTTATTTTTTGGTTCCAAAGGTTCGCACTTTTCTTTTACCTTTTTTGACAAGGAAGGACTTTAGTTCTCAGTTGAAGATGCTATGTTTATATTTTTACAAATAAGGACTTGATCTTGGAGAGACCATTATGTTTACATTTTACATGCACTTTTTCCTTTAATTTTCTCCACAAAGGAAGGACTTGATTTCATAGGTATTTGTTTTTGAAATGTTTGAAAATATATCAAACTTGTTTTCAACATTCTGTCTTGTGATTTTTTAAAATGCATCACACTCTTGTGTACATACAGTATGAGTAAACTTTAAGAATATTTTAAGGAGTATATTTTCAGTATATAAATAGTAAGCTACAAGTAATATGCCAAGCAAAATTAAAGCATAAAAAGTAAAATAGTGAAATAACCAATGTGTATAACAGTATACATAAGTATACAATAATAAACTAAAAATAGGGACTCAAAGTATACAACTAGTACAATGGCAGTATATCACTAAGTGCACTTGTGGTATACTTTAAGCATAGGAGAGGGATATATCAAGTACATTGATAAGTGTACGTGTGGTATACTTTAAGCATATAAGAGGGATATACTATGTACATTGATAGTATATAGGTCAATCAATCAATCAATCAATTTTTTTTTTTTTAATATAGCGCCAAATCACAACAAACAGTTGCCCCAAGGCGCCTTATATTGTAAGGCAGGCCATACAATAATTATGTAAAACCCCAACGGTCAAAACGACCCCCTGTGAGCAAGCACTTGGCTACAGTGGGAAGGAAAAACTCCCTTTTAACAGGAAGAAACCTCCAGCAGAACCAGGCTCAGGGAGGGGCAGTCTTCTGCTGGGACTGGTTGGGGCTGAGGGAGAGAACCAGGAAAAAGACATGCTGTGGAGGGGAGCAGAGATCGATCACTAATGATTAAATGCAGAGTGGTGCATACAGAGCAAAAAGAGAAAGAAACAGTGCATCATGGGAACCCCCCAGCAGTCTACGTCTATAGCAGCATAACTAAGGGATGGTTCAGGGTCACCTGATCCAGCCCTAACTATAAGCTTTAGCAAAAAGGAAAGTTTTAAGCCTAATCTTAAAAGTAGAGAGGGTGTCTGTCTCCCTGATCTGAATTGGGAGCTGGTTACAAACCCTAGGAACTACAAGTAAGCCTGCAGTCTGAGAGCGAAGCACTCTATTGGGGTGATATGGTACTACGAGGTCCCTAAGATAAGATGGGACCTGATTATTCAAAACCTTTTAAGTAAGAAGAAGAATTTTAAATTCTATTCTAGAATTAACAGGAAGCCAATGAAGAGAGGCCAATATGGGTGAGATATGCTCTCTCCTTCTAGACTCCGTTAGTACTCTAGCTGCAGCATTTTGAATTAACTGAAGGCTTTTTAGGGAACTTTTAGGACAACCTGATAATAATGAATTACAATAGTCCAGCCTAGAGGAAATAAATGCATGAATTAGTTTTTCAGCATCACTCTGAGACAAGACCTTTCTAATTTTAGAGATATTGCGTAAATGCAAAAAAGCAGTCCTACATATTTGTTTAATATGCGCTTTGAATGACATATCCTGATCAAAAATGACTCCAAGATTTCTCACAGTATTACTAGAGGTCAGGCTAATGCCATCCAGAGTAAGGATCTGGTTAGACACCATGTTTCTAAGATTTGTGGGGCCAAGTACAATAACTTCAGTTTTATCTGAGTTTAAAAGCAGGAAATTAGAGGTCATCCATGTCTTTATGTCTATAAGACAATCCTGCAGTTTAGCTAATTGGTGTGTGTCCTCTGGTTTCATGGATAGATAAAGCTGGGTATCATCTGCGTAACAATGAAAATTTAAGCAATATTGTCTAATAATACTGCCTAAGGGAAGCATGTATAAAGTGAATAAAATTGGTCCTAGCACAGAACCTTGTGGAACTCCATAATTAACTTTAGTCTGTGAAGAAGGTTCCCCATTTACATGAACAAATTGTAATGTATTAGACAAATATGATTCAAACCACCGCAGCGCAGTGCCTTTAATACCTACGGCATGCTCTAATCTCTGTAATAAAATTTTATGGTCAACAGTATCAAAAGCAGCACTGAGGTCTAACAGAACAAGCACAGAGATGAGTCCACTGTCCGAGGCCATAAGAAGATCATTTGTAACCTTCACTAATGCTGTTTCTGTACTATGATGAATTCTAAAACCTGACTGAAACTCTTCAAATAGACCATTCCTCTGCAGATGATCAGTTAGCTGTTTTACAACTACCCTTTCAAGAATTTTTGAGAGAAAAGGAAGGTTGGAGATTGGCCTATAATTAGCTAAGATAGCTGGGTCAAGTGATGGCTTTTTAAGTAATGGTTTAATTACTGCCACCTTAAAAGCCTGTGGTACATAGCCAACTAACAAAGATAGATTGATCATATTTAAGATCGAAGCATTAAATAATGGTAGGGCTTCCTTGAGCAGCCTGGTAGGAATGGGGTCTAATAAACATGTTGATGGTTTGGATGAAGTAACTAATGAAAATAACTCAGACAGAACAATCGGAGAGAAAGAGTCTAACCAAATACCGGCATCACTGAAAGCAGCCAAAGATAACGATACGTCTTTGGGATGGTTATGAGTAATTTTTTCTCTAATAGTTAAAATTTTGTTAGCAAAGAAAGTCATGAAGTCATTACTAGTTAAAGTTAATGGAATACTCAGCTCAATAGAGCTCTGACTCTTTGTCAGCCTGGCTACAGTGCTGAAAAGAAACCTGGGGTTGTTCTTATTTTCTTCAATTAGTGATGAGTAGAAAGATGTCCTAGCTTTACGGAGGGCTTTTTTTATAGAGCAACAGACTCTTTTTCCAGGCTAAGTGAAGATCTTCTAAATTAGTGAGACGCCATTTCCTCTCCAACTTATGGGTTATCTGCTTTAAGCTGCGAGTTTGTGAGTTATACCACGGAGTCAGGCACTTCTGATTTAAAGCTCTCTTTTTCAGAGGAGCTACAGCATCCAAAGTTGTCTTCAATGAGGATGTAAAACTATTGACGAGATACTCTATCTCACTTACAGAGTTTAGGTAGCTACTCTGCACTGTGTTGGTATATGGCATTAGAGAACATAAAGAAGGAATCATATCCTTAAAGCTAGTTACAGCGCTTTCTGAAAGACTTCTAGTGTAATGAAACTTATTCCCCACTGCTGGGTAGTCCATCAGAGTAAATGTAAATGTTATTAAGAAATGATCAGACAGAAGGGAGTTTTCAGGGAATACTGTTAAGTCTTCTATTTCCATACCATAAGTCAGAACAAGATCCAAGATATGATTAAAGTGGTGGGTGGACTCATTTACATTTTGAGCAAAGCCAATAGAGTCTAATAATAGATTAAATGCAGTGTTGAGGCTGTCATTCTCAGCATCTGTGTGGATGTAAAAATCGCCCACTATAATTATCTTATCTGAGCTAAGCACTAAGTCAGACAAAAGGTCTGAAAATTCACAGAGAAACTCACAGTAACGACCAGGTGGACGATAGATAATAACAAATAAAACTGGTTTTTGGGACTTCCAATTTGGATGGACAAGATTAATAAGCTGGAATGGAAGATTGCTGCTAATCCTCCGCCCCGGCCCGTGCTACGAGCATTCTGACAGTTAGTGTGACTCGGGGGTGTTGACTCATTTAAACTAACATATTCATCCTGCTGTAACCAGGTTTCTGTAAGGCAGAATAAATCAATATGTTGATCAATTATTATATCATTTACTAACAGGGACTTAGAAGAGAGAGACCTAATGTTTAATAGACCACATTTAACTGTTTTAGTCTGTGGTGCAGTTGAAGGTGCTATATTATTTTTTCTTTTTGAATTTTTATGCTTAAATAGATTTTGCTGGTTATTGGTGGTCTGGGAGCAGACACCGTCTCTACGGGGATGGGGTAATGAGGGGATGGCAGGGGGAGAGAAGCTGCAGAGAGGTGTGTAAGACTACAACTCTGCTTCCTGGTCCCAACCCTGGATAGTCACGGTTTGGAGGATTTAAGAAAATTGGCCAGATTTCTAGAAATGAGAGCTGCTCCATCCAAAGTGGGATGGATGCCGTCTCTCCTAACAAGACCAGGTTTTCCCCAGAAGCTTTGCCAATTATCTATGAAGCCCACCTCATTTTTTGGACACCACTCAGACAGCCAGCAATTCAAGGAGAACATGCGGCTAAACATGTCACTCCCGGTCCGATTGGGGAGGGGCCCAGAGAAAACTACAGAGTCCGACATTGTTTTTGCAAAGTTACACACGATTTAATGTTAATTTTAGTGACCTCCGATTGGCGTAACCGGGTGTCATTACTGCCGACGTGAATTACAATCTTACCAAATTTACGCTTAGCCGTAGCCAGCAGTTTCAAATTTCCTTCAATGTCGCCTGCTCTGGCCCCCGGAAGACAACTGACTATGGTTGCTGGTGTCGCTAACTTCACATTTCTCAAAACAGAGTCGCCAATAACCAGAGTTTGATCCTCGGCGGGTGTGTCGTCGAGTGGGGAAAAACGGTTAGAAATGTGAACGGGTTGGCGGTGTACACGGGGCTTCTGTTTAGAACTATGCTTCCTCCTCACAGTCACCCAGTCGGCCTGCTTTCCCGGCTGCTCGGGATCTGCCAGAGGGGAACTAACGGCGGCTAAGCTACCTTGGTCCGCACCGACTACAGGGGCCTGGCTAGCTGTAGAATTTTCCACGGTGCGGAGCCGAGTCTCCAATTCGCCCAGCCTGGCCTCCAAAGCTACGAATAAGCTACACTTATTACAAGTACCGTTACTGCTAAGGAGGCCGAGGAATAACTAAACATTTCACACCCAGAGCAGAAAAGTGCGGGAGAGACAGGAGAAGCCGCCATGCTAAATCGGCTAAGAGCTAGTAGCTGCGCTAAGCTAGCGGATTCCTAAAAACACGCAAAGTGAATAATGTGTAAATAATTTAGAGGTGATTCAGCAGAAGGAGTGCTTTAGTTAAGGCACGTGAAGATTATACTGGGAAACAAATCGTAATCTAGATAACTAGATCAATCTAACTGCGCAGATTAAACAGCTAACAGATACAGAAAAACACCGCTGTGCTCCGGAACAGGAAGTGATACAATACCGCAGTGAGAGCCAACCACCAGTAGAGGCAAGAGGTGAGTGTACTTGTTGTATACTTTAAATTGTACTTTTGCAAACTTGAAACAAAATTTAAAATATACTTTTAACTTGAAATGTTCCAATTTAGTCTGAAAAAGTATTAAATTAGTGTACTTTCTAGTATACTAACAGTACACGGCCTGTAGTATACTTGCTATACTTATACTGAAGCATACTTAATAAAATGAACTTTAAGTATACTACTTTTTGCTAAGGGGTAGAAGATGGAATTTCTTCTACCTAGATTAGCTAACCATAACCTAACAAATAGGGTAAACCTTAGATAAAACCTGTAACATATTATATCTGAGCCTTTGTTTATACAGTTATACTGCTACAGTTATAGCTTAGCCTATTAGCTATTAATTATCTAATAGGCTGCCTCACCCTCATTCACCTATATATATATATATATATATATATACGAGGGCTGTCAATAAAGTTACGGTCCTTTTTATTTTTTTCAAAAACTATATGGATTTCATTCATATGTTTTTACGTCAGACATGCTTGAACCCTCGTGCGCATGCGTGAGTTTTTCCACGCCTGTCGGTGACGTCATTCGCCTGTGAGCACTCCTTGTGGGAGGAGTCGTCCAGCCCCTCGTCGGAATTCCTTTGTCTGAGAAGTTGCTGAGAGACTGGCGCGTTGTTTGATCAGAATTTTTTCTAAACCTGTGAGACACATCGAAGTGGACACGGTTCGAAAAATTAAGCTGGTTTTTCAGTGAAAATTTTAACAGCTGATGAGAGATTTTGAGGTGATTCTGTCGCTTTAAGGACTTTTCACGGTGTGAGACGTCGCGCTGCGCTCTCAGGCAGCGTCATCAGCCTGTTCAAGCTGAAAACCTCCACATTTCAGGCTCTATTGATCCAGGACGTCGTGAGAGAACAGAGAAGTTTCAGAAGAAGTCGGTTCAGCATTTTATCCGGATATTCCACTGTTAAAGGAGATTTTTTTAATGAAAGACGTGCGGACGGGTCCGCGCGTCGGGACGCAGCCGACGCGGTGCGGCGGCACAGGAAAAACACCTCCGTGTTGATAACCATTTGTAAAATCCAGGCGGCTTTTGATGGCTTTCAGTGGAGTGAGTATATGAGAAATTGTTTAACAGGCAGAGACATGTTCCAACTTGTCCTTAAGGCTTTCAACAGAGGTGTTTTTCCTGTGGCGGAGCGTCGCGGCGGCTGCGTCCCGACGCGCGGACCCGTCCGCACGTCTTTCATTAAAAAAATCTCCTTTAGCAGTGGAATATCCGGATAAAATGCTGAAACCGACTTCTTCTGAAACTTCTCTGTTCTCTCACGACGTCCTGGATCAATAGAGCCTGAAATGTGGAGGTTTTCAGCTTGAACAGGCTGATGACGCTGCCTGAGAGCGCAGCGCGACGTCTCGCACCGTGAAAAGTCCTTTAAAGCGACAGACTCACCTCAAAATCTCTCATCAGCCGTTAAAATTTTCACTGAAAACCACTTAATTTTCGAACCGTGTCCACTTCGATGTGTCCTCACAGGTTTAGAAAAAATTTTGATCAAACAACGCGCCGTCTCTCAGCAACTTCTCAGACAAGGAATTCCGAAGAGGGGCTGGACGACTCCTCCCACAAGGTGTGCTCACAGGCGAATGACGTCACCGACAGGCGTGGAAAAACTCACGCACGCGCACGAGGGTTCAAGCATGTCTGACGTAAAAACATATGAATGAAATCCATATAGTTTTTGAAAAAAATAAAAGGACCGTAACTTTATTGACAGCCCTCGTATATATATATATATATATATATATATATATATATATATATATACGAGGTCTGTTAGAAAACTATCCGACCTTTTTATTTTTTGCAAAAACTATATGGATTTGAATCATGTGCGCTTGCATCAGCCAAGCTTGAACCTTCGTGCGCATGCGTGAGTTTTTTCACGCCTGTCGGTTGCGTCATTTGCCTGTGGGCAGCCTTTGAGTGAGCACTGGTCCACCCCCCCTTGTCAGATTTTCATTGTGAAGAAATGAATAAACTCAGATAAAACTGAAGTTATTGTACTTGGCCCCACAAATCTTAGAAACATGGTGTCTAACCAGATCCTTACTCTGGATGGCATTACCCTGACCTCTAGTAATACTGTGGGAAATCTTGGAGTCATTTTTGATCAGGATATGTCCTTCAAAGTGCATATTAAACAAATATGTAGGACTGCTTTTTTGCATTTACGCAATATCTCTAAAATTAGAAAGGTCTTGTCTCAGAGTGATGCTGAAAAACTAATTCATGTATTTATTTCCTCTAGGCTGGACTATTGTAATTCATTATTATCAGGTTGTCCTAAAAGTTCCCTAAAAAGCCTTCAGTTAATTCAAAATGCTGCAGCTAGAGTACTGACGGGGACTAGAAGGAGAGAGCATATCTCACCCATATTGGCCTCTCTTCATTGGCTTCCTGTTAATTCTAGAATAGAATTTAAAATTCTTCTTCTTACTTATAAGGTTTTGAATAATCAGGTCCATCTTATCTTAGGGACCTCATAGTACCATATCACCCCAATAGAGCGCTTCGCTCTCAGACTGCAGGCTTACTTGTAGTTCCTAGGGTTTGTAAGAGTAGAATGGGAGGCAGAGCCTTCAGCTTTCAGGCTCCTCTCCTGTGGAACCAGCTCCCAATTCAGATCAGGGAGACAGACACCCTCTCTACTTTTAAGATTAGGCTTAAAACTTTCCTTTTTGCTAAAGCTTATAGTTAGGGCTGGATCAGGTGACCCTGAACCATCCCTTAGTTATGCTGCTATAGACTTAGACTGCTGGGGGGGTTCCCATAATGCACTGAGTGTTTCTTTCTCTTTTTGCTCTGTATGCACCACTCTGCATTTAATCATTAGTGACTGATCTCTGCTCCCCTCCACAGCATGTCTTTTTCCTGGTTATCTCCCTCAGCCCCAACCAGTCCCAGCAAAAGACTGCCCCTCCCTGAGCCTGGTTCTGCTGGAGGTTTCTTCCTGTTTAAAGGGAGTTTTTCCTTCCCACTGTCGCTAAGTGCTTGCTCACAGGGGGTCGTTTTGACCATTGGGGTTTTTACGTAATTATTGTATGGCCTTGCCTTACAATATAAAGCGCCTTGGGGTAACTGTTTGTTGTGATTTGGCGCTATATAAATAAAATTGATTGATTGATTGATTGAAATGGCTGAGCGACTGCCGCTTTGCTGCATGAAAATCTTTTCAGAAACTGTTAGAGACAGCCAGGTGGAAACCATTTGGAAAGTTCAGATGGCTTTTGGTGAAGATTGCATGGGCATCACAGAGATTAAGGAGTGGTACAGCCGGTTTAAAGACAGCCCACAATGGCGCAGGGCGCGCCGCGCTCCGAGCAGTGATCGACAGGCTGAAACGACCAGATAATTTCCAAACTGAATGCTGTGTTGATCCGGGACGTCATCTAACTACCAGAGAAATGGCACAGCCATTTTTCAGCAGATTCCACTGTTACAGGAGATTTTGTAATGAAAGACGTGTGGAGGCATTCGCATGTCGGGACGGAGCCGCTAATGGCAGAGAACAAAAGCAAGTCCGTGTTGGAAGTCTCACAGGACATATTGTGACATGCCAAGCTCTCCCCAATTTCTCGGATACTCACTCGACTAAAAAGCCCCCGAAAGCCGTCTGAATCTTCTGAATGGTGGAATGGTGCTTTTGTTCTCCGCCATTAGCGGCTCCATCCCGACGCGCGTCTTTCATTACAAAATCTCCTGTAACAGTGGAATCTGCCGAAAAATGGCTGATGTCTACCTCTTGTGCCATTTCTCTGGTAGTCAGACTACATCCCGGATCAACACAGCATTCAGTTTGGAAATGATCTAGTTGTTTCAGCCTGTTGATTGCCGCTCAGAGCGCGGCACGCCCTGCGCCATTGTGGGCCGTCTTTAAACCAGCTGTACCACTCCCTAATCTGTGTGATCCTCATAGAATCTTCACTGAAAGCCATCTGAATTTTCCGAATGGTTTCCACCTGGCTGTCTCACACAATTTCTGAAAAAATTTTCATGGAGCAAAGTGGCAGTTGCTCAGCCATTTCCCTGACAATGAAAATCTGACGAGGGGGGGTGGACCAGTGCTCACTCAAAGCCTGCCCACAGGTGAATGACGCAACCGACAGGCGTGAAAAAACTCACGGCATGCGCACGAAGGTTCAAGTTTGGCTGATGCAAGCGCACATGATTCAAATCCATATAGTTTTTGAAAAAAATAAAAAGGTCGGAAACTTTTCTAACAGACCTCGTATATGTATGTATATATATATATATATATATGCCAGTTTAATGTTTAATGCTTTACGTGGTTACTGGGATGATCAGCTGTAATTACATGTGTTCCCACACATGTAATTATATTTGTAACCTCTTCCTTATATTTCTAACTGTGTTAGAAATATAAGCAGCAGAAGAAGAAACAGCAAGATGTGTAACGCTGGCAGCTGCAGGTTTGGTGATTAAAACGGCCGCCGTTTATCTCTTTTCTGCAAATATATGTACTTATGTCTCCATATACATTTCTACACGCTTTACTTTTTCTTGTTGCTCCTTTTTAATATTATTATATTTAAGTAAATATTGGAGGAGTGGGGTACAATTAGTTATACCTAACAGCTAACGTTAGCTTATCTAGCCGGCCTTAGCAACGTTCATCGTAGCTTACAAAATAGTTGGTTCTTTTGTGTTTGATAACCCACATTTATTTTATATGTATCTGTTAATACCGTTACTGTAGGTTTAAATAACACTATACTTTATACACTAATTACCGTTTTTGTTTATCGTGTTAGCTTGCTGGGTACGGTTGGCTTATTCACGGCTAATTTAGCTCTTCTACTACAACTATCTTATTTTCGCCATTTACAGTTTTATTTTACATGGTGTAGAGTTTAATGATTCATCAGTTTGTGTTCCTCTAAAGACATCAACATATAGTACCTAAGTTCTTAAGTTTCCATTTGATAGCATAATGATTATACTTTTTATTTCCTATAGTATGCTAACAGAGTTACTTTAGATAGCTACCAGTACACTCACCACACTCACAGCTTCTGCTTCTACAGCTTAGCTACTAAGTACGAGGTCTGTTAGAAAAGTATCCGACCTTTTTATTTTTTGCAAAAACCATATGGATTTGAATCACGTGTGATTGCATCAGCCAAGCTTGAACCTTCGTGCGCATGCGTGAGTTTTTTCACGCCTGTCGGTTGCGTCATTCGCCTGTGAGCAGGCTTTGTGTGAGCAGTGGTCCACCCCTCTCGTCAGATTTTTATTGCGAATAAATGTCTGAACGATTTGGAGCTTTGCTGCATCAAATTTCTCCAGGTGGACACCATTCGGAAAATTCAGATGGCTTTCAGGGACGATTTTATGGGGATTACACAGATTAAGGAGTGCTCCAGCCAGTTTAAAGACCACCCACAGCGGCTGAGAGCGCGGCGCGCTCCGAGCGCCGATCGACAGGCTGACACCCCGCTGAAACAACCAGATCATTTCCAATGTGAAGGCTTTGTTGATCCGGGACGTCGTCTGACTTCCACAAAAATGGCAGAAAACGTGGACATCAAGACTTTTTTGGCAGATTCCACTGTTAAAGGAGTTTTTTCATGGAAAGAGAAGCGGAGGGATGTGCCACGGAGCCGCGAATGGCGCGGGACAAAAGCACCTCCGTGTTGGTCTCACAAGATGGCTTTCGGATGGCTTCGGTGGCTTTTCAGTTGTGTGACTATCCGAGAAATTGTGCATGAACTGGACATGCCAGAACATATCCTGTGAGGCTTCATCATGGCGTTGCTTTGCGCCATGTGGCTCCACCACGACGTGCGGAATTCCTCCGCACATCTGTCTCAATGTGCCGAAAAAGTGCAGATGTCCACGTCTTCCGCAATTCCTGTGGAAGTCAGACGACGTCCCGGATCAACACAGCATCCAGTGTGGAAATGAACGGCACATTTCACTGTTACAGGAGTTTCTGTCATGGAAAGAGGAGCGTTGGAAATGATCTGGTTGTTTCAGCGGGGTGTCAGCCTGTCGATCGGCGCTCGGAGCGCGCCGCACTCTCAGCCGCTGTGGGCGGTCTTTAAACCGGCTGGAGCACTCCTTAATCTGTGTGATCCCCATAAAATCGTCCCTGAAAGCCATCTGAATTTTCCGAATGGTGTCCACCTGGAGGTCTCTCACAGTTTCTGGAAAAATTTGATGCAGCAAAGCTCCAAATCGTTCAGACATTTATTCACAATAAAAATCCAACGAGAGGGGTGGACCACTGCTCACACAAAGCCTGCTCACAGGCGAATGACGCAACCGACAGGCATGAAAAAACTCACGCATGCGCACGAAGGTTCAAGCTTGGCTGATGCAATCACACGTGATTCAAATCCATATGGTTTATGTCTTATTACTTATTATATTATATATACCTTTTTCTTGAGCTGCTTGGGTGGGTAGGTAGAGTTTCCATGGGGAAAAAAAAGCTTTTTAACCTACCATCCCTGGTTTTTCTGCTCTCCTATTTTACTCTTCCTTTTTAGATATTTAGATATACCTTTGTATACTGGCATAGTTCCACCTTAGAAATGGAATACGAGGGCTGTCCGTAAATTATAGGTCCTTTTTATTTTTTTCAAAAACTATATGGATTTCATTCATATGTTTTTACGTCAGACATGCTTGAACACTCGTGCGCATGCGTGAGTTTTTCCACGCCTGTCGGTGACGTCATTCGCCTGTGAGCACTCCTTGTGGGAGGAGTCGTCCAGCCCCTCGTCGGAATTCCTTTGTCTGAGAAGTTGCTGAGAGACTGGCGCTTTGTTTGATCAAATTTTTTTCTAAACCTGTGAGACACATCGAAGTGGACATGGTTCGAAAAATTAAGCTGGTTTTCAGTGAAAATTTTAACAGCTGATGAGAGATTTTGAGGTGATTCTGTCGCTTTAAGGACTTCCCACGGTGCGAGACGTCGCGCAGCGCTCTCAGGCAGCGTCATCAGCCTGTTTCAAGCTTAAACCTCCACATTTCAGGCTCTATTGATCCAGGACGTCGTGAGAGAACAGAGACGTTTCAGAAGAAGTCGGTTTCAGCATTTTATCCGGATATTCCACTGTTAAAGGAGATTTTTTTAATGAAAGACGTGCGGACGGGTCCGCGCGTCGGGACGCAGCCGACGCGGCGCGGTGGCACGCAGCCGATGCGGTGCGGCGGCACAGGAAAAACACCTCCGTGTTGATAACCATTTGTTAAAATCCAGTTGGCTTTTGATGGCTTTCAGTGGAGTGAGTATATGAGAAATTGTTTATCAGCTGGAGATGTTCCAACTTGTCCTCAAGGCTTCCAACGGAGGTGTTTTTCCTGTGACGGAGCGTTGCGGCGGCTGCGAGCCGACGCTGCAATCCGCCCGCACATCTTTCATTAAAAAAATCTCCTTTAACAGTGGAATATCCGGATAAAATGCTGAAACCGACTTCTTCTGAAACTTCTCTGTTCTCTCACGACGTCCTGGATCAACAGAGCCTGAAATGTGGAGGTTTTCAGCTTGAACAGGCTGATGACGCTGCCTGAGAGCGCTGCGCGACGTCTCGCACCGTGAAAAGTCCTTAAAGCGACAGAAGTCACCTCAAAATCTCTCATCAGCTGTTAAAATTTTCACTGAAGACCAGCTTAATTTTTCAAACCTGTCACTTCGATGTGTCGCACAGGTTTAGAAAAAATTTTGATCAACAAAGCGCCAGTCTATCAGCAACTTCTCAGACCAAAGGAATTCTGACGAGGGGGCTGGACGACTCCTCCCACAAGGAGTGCTCACACGGCGAATGACGTCACCGACAGGCGTGGAAAACTCACGCATGCGCACGAGGGTTTCAAGCATGTCTGACGTAAAAACATATGAATGAAATCCATATAGTTTTTGAAAAAAATAAAAAGGACCTATACTTTACGGACAAGACCTCGTATAATATATAGATATACCTTACTGAATTTTCATGGACACTCTAAAGGACCTGTAATAGCAAGATTTGCAATCTGTTTGTTTGAGTGTCACTGGAAGAGAGTGTCCTTTACTCAGATCTAAAAGGGTCAGGGCAAGTTAGACCTGCTGTAATGGCAGCTCCCACTACAAGTTTGTTATGTGCTGGGGTGTTGGCTGGCTTGGTTTTTGTTTTCTGTTTCTTCCCACCAGGTGGTATGCATTCAGGACTGAGTGGCTGAGTATTAGGACCTCACCCTGAACACCTGAGGCTTGTTTTCACGTGCAGGTCATCAGGGCTCACAGCTGTGGTGTATTCTGTCTTGATCAGAGATTGCTGCACTTAAACCTTGAATGCACAGTGTGTGAATGCCAGAGACTCGACCTTGTGAGTAGACGTGTGAGATCGGCGTCGGGAGAACAATCTCACCATTACGGACGCAGAGACTGCTCCAGGTTTGACGCCACAGTCTGTGAAGGAGGATTGGGTGAGGTCTCACCCTCTTCAGCACACTTTCTGAGGTAATTTGGTTTTGGTGACTTTTATAAAGTAATGACAGTAGATTTGGTGTCCCTCACACCTTGTTGTATCGAGCTGTCACGTTATGCTAATTGTCTAATCAGCTTCTGCTGCAGTGGAGATTTGAACTGAGTTGTTCTGTGCCTGCAGGGTGAGAAGCTGATATATATTTAAGCCAGGAAGTGTTTGCTGATTGTGTGCACCTTTTGAGCTGTGTCTCTCTGGGTGGAGAGTGTTGGACTCACCTCATGTTTTCTTTCTTCACAGACTCGGTTTGTCGCGGCCACCTGGGGGGTGTCGGCGGGGTCCCTGGGTCCGAACTGCTGTGGCTCCGGACCGTTTGCGCTGCTGAGAGCGCGCCGTGTTTTCACCTCACCAGACCGCGGACGTTTTGGTTGTTTATCACTAAACTCACTATGATTATTAAATTCTGTTATCTTTGAACCGTGCTCCACTTATTTATGCTGGGTCCTGTCAAACGCTGGTTCGGTGCTCCGACCGCGTCCGACACATAACCAGTAGTCTCTGCCATTTAACAAGGACCAGCGGAAGCAGAGACGGTATTTTTGCCGGGAAGGCTGCAGCAGATGTTGGAGTTGATCCGGGATCAGTTACGGGTGCTCTCCACCCGGGTTGTGCGCACATGGCAGAGTTCACAGCTTGGGTCGCGTCGCACCCCGCTGTTACGGCTGTAGCCCCTTCTCCTCCCGTGCAGCTGGCTCCGACGCCTGTTGTAGCAGCCCCGGTGGTATTTAGTTTGCACTTTAAGCTGTTTGTTATAACCTGCTGTCGTTACAGCAGTGTGGAATTGGTTTTACTCTGTTACCACGGGGATTTTCTTATTTGGCACTTTGGCTCCCTCTGTTGGTGACAGAGTCACATTACCGTCCAGGTTCAAAGGATGGAAAACACGTTTTTCCATTCTTTGCACTTGACGATGTAGGCCAATGTTAGTTTTTTTTTTTTTTTTGGTCTATTATCTGTTTCTTGTTTTAGTATGTGGTGTTTTTATCAGGGGTTAATTTGTTGTTTTTTTGTGGGTTTTAAAGCACTGTCTGTGGTCTGGAGTTGAAAATGCAGGCTGTCTGGAGCATAGTTTGACCCAGGTGACTTTATGTTTTCTGTTTTTTTTTTTTTTTATTTCTTTTGGGTTTGATGGGACGGTCCTATGGGGGGGTAATTGGGTTGTTTTTTTTTTCTTTTTCTTCTTTTTTTTTTCTTTTTCTTCTTTTTTTTCTTTTCTTCTTTTTTTTTCTTTTTCTCTTTTTTTTTTTTTTTGTTGTTGTTCCCTCTCTTCTCCTCTGGCTCCAGCCGTGTGAGCCGTACGTTGTCGGCGTTGCTGGGGTGGTGCAGTTCGGTTATGCTGGGTGTTTCCCAGTTCTTGTCAGGAAATGGGTTCCACAGAGTGACCAGGGTTTGGGGAATCCGGTTGTCCAAATTGTTGTGCCAGCTCCACTGCAAGATAAAGTTTTGCAGACCACATATGGTGGCATGGCAGGTCATTTGACTGTTCATAACTTATGATCGCGTCCTCCGTCATTATTTCTGTGCGTGTTTTAAACAGAGTGTAGCTAAGTTAATTAGGACTTGTCAGCTCACTGGTAAGCCAAACCAGGTGGTAAAGCCAGAACCTTTGTATCCAATTCAAATACATTGATTGTGTTGGACTATTGCCACGCTTTAAATCAGGTCATAGCTACCTACTGACTGCAGTGTGCCAAGCAACTAGATATCCTGCAGTGTTTCCACTTCACACTATAATGTCAAACTCAGTTGTAAAAGCATTGACTCAATTTATTTCAACAGTTGGTATTCCAAAAATTATCCAGTCAGATAAGGGTTCTAACTTTACCTCATTTATTTGCTCAAGTTCTTAAACGGCTTAAATTTAAACATAAATCTACTGCATTCCATGCCCAAACCCGAGGAGCTTTGGAATGTTTTCACCAAGCTTTAAAGGCTTTGCTTCGTGCATATTGTATGGAGTTGTCAGCAGATTGGAAGGAGGGCCTACTCTGGCTGTTACTTGCTGCCCGTGAGGTAGTGCAGGAAAGCACAGGGTTTAGCCCTAATGATTTAGTGTTTGGTCACAAAGTCCGAGGGTCACTTGCGGTGTTACAAGATGGATATTTACCTGAGAAACCACCCCAAAACATTCTCGACTATGTGAATGGATTTAGGCTTAAGTTGTACAGAGCTGGTGGAGAGGGGAGACAAGGAGATGGTTGTTGCTCCAGATGAGGTTTTAAGAAGTTGTTTGAAGAACTCTCAAACCTTGAAAAATCTCACTTCGTTGTTGGATCACCTTGGTTGTGATAAACGTGATGAGTTAGTGGAACTTATTAGAAGTTATCCTGTTCAATTTTCTGATACTCCTACTCAGACTCACCTAATAGAGCATGACATAGACATCAGAGAGAGTTTCTGAGGAGAAGAAACAACAGTTGGCTAATGGTATTGCAGAGCCATGTGTTTCAAATTGGGTATCACCCTGTCTTCTGGTTAGAAAGTCTGACTGAACTTTTAGACCTTGCACTGACTATCGTAAAGTTAACAATATTACCAAAGCAGATCTTTATCCGCTTCCTCGGATGGAAGACTCTATAGATCAAGTTGGGTCAGCACAGTTTGTTAGTAAATTTGTTGTTTATTAGTAAAAGGTATAGGCAGGTGCCACTGACCAAAAGAGCCTGTGAAATTTCCGCTCTCATGCCTTTTGGTTTAAGGAATGCTCCCGCCACCTTTCAGCGGCTGATGAATCTTCTTGAATTTTGTTATTTATGTGTCTTCCTTTTATTTTTTTTACTTATGTTTTTATTCTTTTACTGTTTTTTTGTATCTTTTAATTCATTTTGTTTTGCTTTTTAAGTTGTGTTGTGTGAAGAGCCTTGAGGTGACCCCGTCGTGAATTGGCGCTGTATAAATTAATAAATTTAATTTGATTTGTTGTGTCCAGCCTGGAAGGGTGTGCAAGATGTGCAAGATCCACTCATGTCTGCAGAGTGCAAGCCCTGTTTGAAAAACTGGTGTGGGCCAGGTTAACGGTTAGCACTTTGGGGTCTATGTTGGCTCTGGACAGACCCCACTGACAGTCTTTACTGACCATAACCCACTTACATTTTTGTAGTCTCCGCAGAACCCCAACCAATGCCTCATGCGCTGGGCTTTGTTTCTACAACCGTACAACCTTGACATTAGACACATCAGCAGTAAAAGTAATATTATTGCTGATGCTTTCTTCCATGCTTCTGCGAAATAACAGCTGTTCTTGTTGTCTCTAGGTCTCCGGAAAAACTGTCCACGCTCTTAAATTGCTTCCTAGGTGTCAGGGTTTCTGAGAGGGATGAAGGGGTTTGAACGGGGGGGTTGAGGTCAACGTCCAACTTGGGACGGCTTGTTTTTTTGGGGGAATTTTTTAATTGGGCCAAAATTTTTTGGAACAGAGTGGGACCCTCGTTTTAAGGAGGGGGTGTCATGGCCTCTCCTCTGCCCTGCAGGGACGGTTCCTACTGCAGGCAGAGGCGGGCCATGTCTAATTGGAGTCACTGGGGCTCATTATGAAAGCAGGGCTCCAGCAACATTCCTTCTCTCTGCTGGGCCTTACAGGTAACACCTTTTTGTTTAGTTCTTGTTGGTTTGGTTTTACACTCAGTCATATTTACACATACATGCTCACGCAGCCATGTGCTGCATACATCTTGCATGTTGACACATCACACCTCATTGTCTTTATCTTTGTTTAAAGTTAATTATTATGTACAATAAAATCCTCCTGATTGGCCTAAACCTTGTCTCCCCTCTTTCTTGTTGTGGGGCCTGTGACAATGACACAAAAATCTGGATTAGCAATATGTTTTCTTTTTCCTTACCCCAATCGAGGGGTAATCATTCTATTGTACCTGAAAGGGATATTTTTAACATTTGCTTCTCCAAATAAACAAAGAATTTGAAGAAAAAACAAACAGGTAAGACTTATATTTACTCCACATGATGGACTGCAGCTTTCAGCCAATCAATGGGCAGCATTGATGAACGTATTTTGACTTATAAGTAAATTACATGAAAGCCTGTAAAAATCCATAAATTAGCCATGTCATTGTTTAAGCCGCACTGTTCAAAACGTATGGAAAAAAATGTAGCGGCTTATAGTTCAGAAATTATGGAGCATGTGTGTGAAACACTCCACTGAGAGGTTGACATCACGCTGCCCTAAAGTGGTGTCGCAGTATCGGAGAAATTTTATGATTACAAGTAAATGAATACAATATCTGTCCGATACCCAATACTGGTATCATGGTTGGTGTATCACCAATGTCCAGCATAGGTAGGTCCCAAAGAGGTAGGACTTCCAGTCATTGGTGCAGGGTCAGCATCCGCTGAAGGTCTCATCACAGCCTCAGACACAGAGAAAGCAGAATGAATTGGCCGGAAACAACTGTACCTAAGGCAATAAATCAACAGGGAACCAAAGAGAATACTGAGGTAATTGCCAGTAGCTAGCCCTGAGCTTCACTAACAGACCCAGAATTTAGATGTAATGAGGCCTAGACCTGTTCCACTGCTAATAATATGAAAAGGAGAGAAAGCGTAGTTCCAGTCTACACTGGTATGGTAGTCATACGAGAGAGAGAATAAATGTCTTTAGTCTGGATGGAATCTGTTTGATCTCTGTGGGGAGATCATTCCACAAGACATGCACATGATAACAGAAGGCTCTGTAGCCCGATGACTTTTTTTTAACCTTAGGGACACAAAGTAGTCCTGTGCCCTGAGAATGCAGAGCCTGTGCCCATATACCTGGGGTCCCTCCTCTGCACATGTTCATACCATATCAGAATCAAATTTATTGCCAAATAAGTTCTCACGTACAAGGAATTTGATCTGGTGTCATTGGTGCATAAGCAACAACAAAAGAAAATACTTCTGTAGGAAGTTTCTGTGTAGGCTCTCAGTTGTCCAGGTGGTTTCCATAGTAGAGAAGCTTGAATCTTCGACTGGACTGGGTTGCTTGATGCGAGGACGTTTAGCTTCAAATCGCAGAAGCTGCTTCAGCTAAAATTCTTGCTCTGGTCGTCTGACTTTTGTCTTGACTCTTGTAGAGATATATACAGTAAGAAGCAATAGGTGCATAAACAACAACAATAAACTGAAAAGGAAAAAAATACTTCAGTAAGAAGTGAAGGAGTCCAATAGACAAATGGGCAAAACTATGTTTACTCTCAAATACATATAGTGGAATGTGCAGGCATGCAGACGAACAGTTAGGGATGATCAGTCTGTACTTGATAGGAATGGGGGGCTCTGGCATTATTTATAAGTCTAGCTGTGGACGGAAAGAAGCTGTTTTTGTGTCTTGAGGTTTTAATTCTGATGGACCTTAGCCATCTGCCAGAGGGGAAGGTGACAAAAAGTTTGTGTCCTGGGTGAGAGGCATCGGCCACCATCTTCCTTGCTCGCCTCAGGGTCCTGTAGGGATGGCAGATGGAGTTGCCATCCCTACATCCCCCATATGCTGTAGTCTGCTCCTGTCCTTAGCAGTGGCAGCAACATACCAGATAGTGATCGAGGAGGAGATGATGGAGTCAATAGCAGTGTAGAAGTTGACATCATTGTTTTTGGCAGGTTTAACTTCCTTAGCTGCCACAGAAAATACATCCTCTGTTGTGTTCTCTTGGTGAGAGAGCTGATGTTCAGCTCCCACTTGAGGTCCTGGGTGATGGTGAGCCCCAGGTAACGAAAGGACTCTACAGTGGCAACTGGGGAATTACACAGGGTGATGGGGTTGGCCGGGACTGGGTTCTTCCTGAAGTCAACAACCATCTCCACTGTCTTGTCGCCTCTCTGACTTTGTCTCTAAACCGTACCACCTGAGCTGTCCCTCTGATATGTTCATTCCGAATCCTGCTGATTCTTGTCACCTTCAAAGAGAATCGCAGCATCTTCAGCTCTGCCACCTCCAGCTTTGCCTCCTGTCTTTTTGTTAGTGCCACCATCTCTAAGCCGTACAACATAGCTCTCACTGCTGTCTTGTTGACTTTGCACTTCACTCTTGCAGATATTCTTTAGTCACAAATCACTACTGCCACCTTTCTCCACCCACCTCACCCTGCCTGCACTCTCTCCTTCACCTCTCTAATATACTCTACTTTGGATAGTTGACTCCAAGTATTTAAACTGATATGCCTTAACTCCCTCTACTCCTTGGAACCACACTATTCCACTGGGCTTCCTCTCATTCATACCTATGTATCCACTCTTCCTTTCTGTACTGACTTTCATTCCCCTTCTCTCCATGTCTCCAGGTTTGTGTCAACCTTTTTTCTACTCTTCCTACAGATCACAATGTCATCAGCAAACATCATAGTACATGAAGACTCCTGTCTGAGCTCATCCTTTAACCTGTCCATTACTACTGTGAACAAGAAAGGGCTTAGGGCCAGCGCTTGATGTAATCTCACCTCCACAATCTGTCATTCCTACTGCAGATCTCACCACTATCACACTGTCCTTGTACATTTCTTGCACCACCCTCGCTTACTTCTCTGCCACTCCAGACTTCCACATATAATACCACACAACTCTTCTACTGGCACACTGTCACAAGCTTTTTCTAAATCCACAAACACACAATGCAACTCCTTATGACATTCTCTATACTTCTCCATTAGGACTGTCAGAGCAAACATTGCATCTGTAGTGCTCGTTTTTGGCATGAAACCATATTGCTGTTCACAGATCTTTACTTCCTTTCCAACCATAGCTTCTACTAGTCTTTCCCATAACTTCATGTTGTGGCTGATCAACTTGGCTCTTAGGCGATCGGATGAAAAAGCCTTCTTTTACATTCCATTCCAGTAAAATCAGTCTAAATGATCTTTACGCAGTAATTTTGTTAAAAATATACAAAAGTACATTTTCAGAGTTCAACTAAAAAAGACTACAAAACAGTGAGATACAAATGGAAGAAAAAATATATTTTCACTGAGAAGGGGAACCCCATGTGATCCGTCTGAGCCAATCCCTGCTCAGGTTTCACATCCTAGCAGTGTGTAAACAACATGGAGAGTGCCAGCTCGCTGGCTTGACAAGCAGAAATTAAATGCTTTTTACACCTTGAATTGATAAGTAAGACGTCCACCACAGTGACAGCAGCAAGATGGATTAAGGTTGTTGATTGCTGTAAATCCTGGTGAGATTGGAGGGAAGTCTTATCATGATAAATGTTTGATTTTAGGGTTTACAAATGTTTTTGACTGTTAAACTTTGCTCACTTTACCAGAAAAAAAATGTTATCAGACTGAAAGTTATCGGAACTAAATTTAGTGGAAGATAATTGGTCCAATGATGGTTTTAAAACTTATCTGAAAAGGTAATCCACTAGCAAAAACATTAGCTTCGATAATTATCTGCTATCGGATTAGCTGAACTGTTCCCACTACTGATATGGATCAACTGCCTTTCCACTCTTCATCCCCTTCATAACTGCCCTCACTTCATCCTTCACCAAGCACTTCTTGATTTACACCTCATCCAGCTGGGGCGTCACACTGGTGAGGCCCCAGCTGGATGAGGTATTACATACAAGGGGCATGTGCCCCAGTATAACTGAGCTGTGCCCCAGTACAAATATTACGATTAATTTTCAGCAATAAATGTTTATCATACTTTAATTCAGACAGGGAAGGATATATATTCCTGCAATAGAGGCTATAGCTCACGTGCACATTCTGTGTATGTCACTGTGCATGAGGTGCAGGTGAACTCCACATTCAACTTTCCCTTAGAGTCCCTTGATTGAGAGAGTTACGACTCATGTTGTTACTCTCTCAATCAAGGGACTCTAGTATCGTGCGTGGAACACTGAGTGCACAGCGCAGTTTGTCTGGTAACGTGACACAACAGTTAATTTCATTTTATTTTTTTAAATGAAACCAAATATAGTCATACTAACTGAAAACATAATCGCATGACTTCTGTAGATGGATATCAGGAAATTCTTCAGCCAAAGCAGGAAGAGGAAAGCATGGGGGGGGGAGACGGAGGTAAGTTCTGGTGATAAATTAGCCGGTTAAGCTAGCCAGCTAATTTAGTGATGCTATTAGCAAGTTTAACTTAAATGCCTATATAAATATAAATTTGTGCGGTGCATTTTTGATTTTGCTGCTGGAGAGAATGAGGATGAAGGTGCTGGAGGAGGAGAGTCTGAGGTGCATGAGTGGTCGAGGAAAAGTAAAAGTATGGAGACTGACAGGTGAAAGTCAGGAGAGACGGCACCATGAAGGTGACAGACATGAAGATGACAAGGGAGCAGTTTCAGCAGAAACAGAGGACATTAGTCAAGGGGCAGAGTACAAACCAGCGTCCACAAAGGAGGAGGGGACATTAGTGACTTAGGGGGAAAAACACGAGGTCCTAAACAAGTGAAGTTGTCCCACGATCCCCAGCTCTGCTTTGGGTTAAAAAAAGCGATCATTTAATTCAGAATGGTTCGAAAGCTTTCCCTGGTTAGAACATTCTGTAAGTAAAGTGTGTGATTACGTGGCACGGTGTGTGCGCGTAATTGTGGCCAGTCATGGACGCAGAGGTGGAGAGCTTGGTGGCTAGTCCCACAAGGGAGAAGACTGAGGTTTTCATCAAAGATAATCTGCATGTGTATGGACTGTTAATCCTGGTGAAGCAGACTTTGACGTGAACAAGTGCATTTGATTTATCCCACCTTTTATTGAAAAGGACGTGGATAAATATTTTGTTTTATTTGAGTGTGTGGCATCAATGTTAAAGTGGCCAAGGGAGGTTTGGCCATTGCTTCTGCAATGTGTGCTTACAGGTAAAACTCAGGAGGCGTTATCACTGGAAGATAGTTTGGTTTATGACAAAGTGAAAAGCGCTGTGGAGAGAGCATATGAGCTTGTGCCAGAGGCATATAGACAGAAATTTCAGCATTATAAAAAATTTGATCATCAAAATTATGTGGAGTTTGGACTTGACACAACTGTGTTGTTTGATCGTTGGTGCACTGTGCAAAATGTTAAAAATTTTGATGGAAGAGTTCAACTGTGCACCAGACAGGATTGCAACTTACATCAGTGAGCAAAAGGCTGTGAATGTTTCAGATGCTGCTGTTTTGGCGGATGAGTATGTATTGACTCATAGCTGAGTGAAGCTGACACCCCACCCACGTGAAAAATTCCAGCAAATAGATTAAATCGTTAGTGCTCCGTTTGTGCTGGTTTGTGCCGTTAAAACTGTTGTTTGTGCTGCTTTCGTTTCTGAGATAATATGAATTATAATTTCGTCCGATGACATCACCATCCCCCCATCCTGCTCCAAAACAAACCAGGTTGGTCTACTTTTTTAGTGCTCCATTTGTGCTGATTTGTGCCATTAAAACTGTTGTTTGTGCTGCTTTCGTTTCTGAGATATTAAAAATTATTTTTTAGGTCTTCCAAAGGTCACGCATCCCCCGTCTTTCTCCAAAACAAACCAGGGTGGTCTACTTTTTTAGTGCTCCATTTGTGCTGGTTTGTGCCGTTAAAACTGTCATTTGTTGCTCCTTTCGTTTCTGAGAAATTATGAATTATAATTTCGACCAATGACGTCACCATCCCCCCATCCTGCTCCAAAACAAACCAGCATGGTCTGCTCCATTTGTGCTGGTTTGTGCCGTTAAAACCGTCACTGTGTTGCTTTCTGCTTTCAATGCAAGGTACATAAGGTAAGTCTCCTTATTTCTCCGCTCATCTGAAAAACAGTGGGGCAATAAAAGTTTTCTGTTCTAATTAATTGATTAATGAAAAGTAATGAACTATGACTTCTAAGCTCACGCATAACAAAGTTACTGTTTGAAAATGTAATATAATTATACTTTCAAAGGAGAATAAACACTTCTGGTTTGGAAAATTCTCTTTATGTTAACAATTGAACATTATGAAAACAAAAACAAAAAAAAAAACAACAACCCCCCCCCCCCCCCCAAAAAATTCTAAAACTCCATCGTACACTTTTTGTGTAGAATGAAATATTCACACTCTCAGATGTTGCATGAAATAAAAGTGTCAGCAGCGCATTAGCGGCACTACAGATCAAGGCAATTTAATTATTCAAAATATTTGAATAAAGGTTAACTCATTTATGGGGGTGGGGGTCCCTTCCTCTCACACGCAACACTACTTTAACACATTTCCCAGCAGGGGGCGCTCTTCCATTAGTTTTGCATGCAGGAACACATTAAAGCCTCCATCTGTACAGACTGTATGTTCTATATATTAAATCACAAACTACAGCTCTATGCACAGACCGTATACAGAACATAATGTCGGGAATCCATCAATATTTCAAGCATAAAAGCAAAGAGAGGATCAACAAACGGCGTGATGACGATCAAATCCAAACACAAGTGGTTCTAAAATAATAATAATAAAACACAGCTAAAGTGAGTTGTTACCCATAAATGGAATCAGACACAAAAGGACAATGCAAGGTACATAAGGTAAGTCTCCGTATTTCTCCTGTCCTCTGAAAAACAGTGGGGCAATAAAAGTTTTCTGTTCTAATTAATTGATTAATGAAAAGTAATGAACTATGACTTCTAAGCTCATGCATAACAAAGTTACTGTTTGCAAATGTAATATAATCATACTTTAAAAGTAGAATAAACACTTCTGGTTTGGAAAATTATTTTTATGTTAACAATTGAACATTCTGAAAGTGCCTTTTTGCACACTGCTGGATGGTCACAACAAAAACAGTCAATCTGCTGAGTATAATGCAGCATGTGGTTGTATTTTTGTCTTTTCAGACACCGTCTTCACAACATTTGCCAGGTCATCATAAAGCTCCCACGTACACGGAGCTCTCTGGCAGTATGCAGTGTAATGTCCCAGACCACCTTTGCTCAAGCTTCCACTGAATGCGATGGCTCCTCTCAAAGTGAATGTCTTTCCTTGGAGAACCACAATGGAGGGAAATTCACTCAAAGGATATTGAGTTGTGTTTGTCATGTCAGTGTCAGTCCAAGCCATTTCTCCAATCCTGGAGCTGTGAGTAACAGTTCCTGCACAGAGCACTTTTCCTGAGGTTTCCTCCTGTTTTGAATTCAGTTGGACATTCTGATTCATTCTGGAGTGGGCGAAGGCAGGGAGAGTCTCGGAGGATGAGTCCGTTTTCCACTGCTGTGTCCAGCTGAGCCATGCCAGAGTCCATCAGGACAGAAAGGTCAGGAGAAAGAAACGGTACTTCCCTTGTTGTTCCTTTGTTAAGCTGGCAGTACTGTGAAGAGCAGTGTTTTGAGAGGTAAACGCTTGATATATTTCTCATGGTTTTTCCCAGGATGGTGGAGATGTTGCACTGGGCATCGATTTGTTGGGCACCAGACCTCAACTGGTTTTTTTTCAAACATTGCACTAAGCACCTCTGCCCTCTGTGAACATATTTTTGGGGTCACACCATCTGTAGCAATGGCTTTCACCAGCTGCAAGACTGGATTGTCACTGTCATCCCTGACAACATTTTGAAATGCTGAGCTGTCACAGAAAGCACAGCATAAACACTGACAAAAAGCATCAAATGCACACATGTTCAGGACAGAGACTGTTGATTTCCCAACTCTAACAGGTTGATGCAGGTTTCCATTTTTTAATAGTCCCACTTTCACTCTTTTTGCCCTAAAAGATGGATCTGCATGGGCCCATTCAGTGCAGGAAGTGAGATAAGTCCTCCTTCCTTTTTTTGGGTGGAAGAATTAGTCCTCTACAGTTTTCAACCACATCTTCATCTGTTGGAGGAATGTTTGTGGTTTCATCAGATTCCACCAAATAGTGAGAATCCATTTTTCTCTCGGCTTCAGCGCTGTGGGCAGTCATGGATGCAGAGTTGGTTTCTGTAAATCTTGGTGATCCAAACATTTCCTCATCGTTTTTTGCTGAACAAATCCTCATTTTATCTTCAGTAAAGGAAAGACGACGAGAAATAAAGCGATCAACTCGAATGGGTAAGTTCTCATGTTTCAAAAGGCCATGTTTTACATTTTTGAATTCTGCTTCAACAGTGGCTGAGCTTGCTGTGAGGCTGGTGCTTTTAAAGAGGGGGGCCATTACTCCTGTCCAAAGTGGTAAGTAACTTGCAAGTCTTATTATGTGTGGAACAATGTCAGGGAGGAAATGGATGTTATCCCTATCCCCATTAGCTGCAGCGAGTGACCTGCTTTCCTCGCATAAGTCTGATACCCAGTCAAGTATCTCCATCTGGATCTCATCAAAAGGATCCACTTGATGCACTTCCTTTGTGTCTTCAGCTGTAATTGTGATGGAGTCTTCTGTGACCTGGGTTTTTAGAAATTTTTTTGCACCTCTCTGATTCAAGAGGGACTCCAGAACGATCATTACCCTCTGCCTCACTGAGGGCCACAACAGTGATGGCATGAATTAGCTTTCTTGCATGGTCCAAAGACTGTGATTGAAGCAGCTTTGCTATTGCCCTGACAAAGAAGTCTTTGATACGGTGTGACTTATTTTTCAGGCAGTCCCACTGGCAGACCATCTTTATGCAGTGTGCAACATCAACCCTGATAAAACAAGGAGGAAGTTTTGCAAACTGGTTCCCAAGTAGCACACGGAAGCATTCATTAATGTATGTCTTCAGATCGGGGTACGGAGTGAAGGCCTTCACCAGAGCACCAAGAATAGCCAGGGAAAAGTCACTCATGGCTTCCTTTGGTACAGCAGCACC
Organism: Thalassophryne amazonica; assembly: GCF_902500255.1. Taxonomy (NCBI): domain Eukaryota; kingdom Metazoa; phylum Chordata; class Actinopteri; order Batrachoidiformes; family Batrachoididae; genus Thalassophryne; species Thalassophryne amazonica. The sequence continues at coordinate 86,476,780 of NC_047118.1, forward strand.
TGTAGGAAGCCATTCTGTCAGCCATGTTGCAATTGCATTAATGTTGTGTCTCTCTGACAGCATCTGCACAACTGGAACGGAGCAGCCGTCCCCTATCAGAACCCCTTGATATAAGAAGATGTGGCCAGATGTACCATTTGGTCTCACCAGTCTTCTCACAACTGAGCCATTTGCATCAAAGCAAACAACTGAGGGACATTTTTTGGACAGTGCCTTATACACATGTAGCTGAGTTGGACTCCAATAGTGACAAAAGAACTTGTCCAGACCAATGTCTCTTATACTACCACTGTGAGGTGTGCTATATTTTAATAACTGCAAAAACAGAATGGGATCTTTGTCACCTAATTCTAAATCTCTTCTCTCCTCCTTGGCCTTTCGTAGGGTGGCCAAATTTGGAAGGTGACTTGGCTCAGGATCTCCAATATCCATCAAATCTGCTGCCTTCGCTGACCTCCATACAGATGGCTCCATCCTGCCCTCACACAACTCTTTTGAAATCTTTTTTCGAAGATTTCCAGACATGAATCTCTTGGACTGCCCAGTGTGCAGGGACAGATCGGTGTCTTCGATGGAACACTGGAGCAACATTGGGCTGTTGACAGCTGGCTCTTTGTCACATGTCATTTTAACATGGCCTTGACACTCTTTACAGAAGCCTTTAATATCTATGTAGTTGCTCGTGACAGTTGGATAAATCTTTGCTCTTTGGAAGACAAATGTACAGGTGCTTTTGATCTTTTTCCAAATCAGGTGGTTAATTACATGACTCCAAGTGCCAGGCTTCAAAATTGTATATTCCCTTTTGCCAGAAGATGAAAACTTGTCATTCCACTTTTTCTGGTACAAACTTGATCCACTCCTCAAAGGGAACTTCAAGCTGAAAGCCTGAGCAATCCTGAGAAATGGAGCCAGAGTCCAACTCTGTGCTCACACTGCTGTCATGATCACTTTCCTGCTCACTGATCTTCAAACATGACCAGATGTTGTGCCTGTTTAACTTTACAAATGTGTACAGGGTCTTTGGAGACATCTGGTTTTCCAGCTGCCGGCTTAACTCTGTCCAAATAGTGGCAGCTGGAGTGGCTATTTTGCCATTTAGAAAGATAGCCTCTTTACAAGTGCAGAGAACTGCAAAAAGAGAATCCTAGTCTATTGATGGCTGCGGCTGCCGTGGCATCTAGTTAAAGAATAGAAAGGCTTTGATTAGCATTAATCACAATATTATTCCTGCCTATATAATCATTGATATTCCAGTAGTGTCTATCACAACTCCAAACTTCTGTTTAAATTAGTCTTCTCTCTTTAATCTGTTTGCCATTTATGCTGGACCTCAATTATAGTATTTTTTTTAAATTGTAATTTTCAATATTGAATTATTACTACTCGTATTCTGAATTTCCAGTTTATTCTGAATTTCGAATTGAAGTACAGTGCATCCAGAAAGTAGTCAGCCCCTTGGTATTTCACATATTTGAATTTGTTTATGGCATTTCAAATACAAAACGTAAACCAGGCTTCTCAATATAAAAATTTCTAAAATTATCTTCCTTAAACTCAAACTGAAAGTAAATCTCTACAACCTGACATAAATTAAATAAAAATATAAAAGCCAAGATGATGGGTTGTATAAGTAATCAGCCCCTTTGGTATAATACTTGTAAATAATCAGTTTTATTGCCAGTTTTCTTCAGACAAGTCAGGGGATGGATACATGAACATTTCCAAGTCACTGAATATGTCTCAGACCTTATTTACATCAGTTATGAAGAAATACAAACAGTATGACACTCTATGGTAAATCTGTGTGGAGTAGACAGTTCTGATAAACTAAGTGACTGTGCAAGAAGGAGAAGAGTGAGGAAAGCTTCCAAGACACCCAGACAACCAAGAAAAAGTTTTAGGCTTCTGTGGCTGTGACTGAAGAAATTGTGCACAGTGCAAATTCTTCAGCAGTGGCTGAGCTTGCTATGAGGCTGGTGCTTTTAAAGAGGGGGGCATTACTCCTGTCCAAAGTGGTAAGTAACTTGCAAGTCTTGTTATATGTGGAACAATGTCAGGGAGGAAATGGATGTTATCCCTATCCCCATTGGCTGCAGTGAGTGACCTGCTTTCCTCGCATAAGTCTGATACCCAGTCAAGTATCTCAGTCTGGATCTCATCAAAAGGATCCACTTGATGCACTTCCTTTGTGTCTTCAGCTGTAATGGTGATGGAGTCTTCTGTGATCTGGGTTTTTTGTATCCCCCGTTATACCACTTCATCATGTAGCTGTATAGAGGAGGCTATTCTTTCACTAAAACATCAAATCTAGGCTTGCATCTCAGATGTACCTTCGGGCAAATTGTAGCTGAACTTTCAGGTCTTGTTTCAAAGAAAATCCTCCTCTGCTCCACCTCACCATGAAGCTGTATAACTGGGGATACAAAATCCAACACTTGCACTGTGCATAATTTCTCCAATCACAGCCACAGAAGCCTTTAACTTTTTCTGGGTTGTTAAGGAGTCTAGGTGTCTTTCCTCACTTTTCTCCTTCTTGTACAGTCACTTAGTTTTTCAGAACTGTCTACTCCACACAGATTTACCACAGTGTCATACTCTGATGTAAATAAGGTCCAAGACATATTCAGTGACTTGGAAATGTTCATGGATCCATCCCCTGACTTGTCTGAAGAAAACTGGCAATTAAACTGATTATTTACAGGTATTATACCAAAGGGGCTGATTACTTATACAACCCATCATCTTGGCTTTTATATTTTTATTTAATTTATGTCAGGTTGTAGAGATTTACTTTCAGTTTGAGTTTAAGGAAGATAATTTTAGAATTTTTTTTTATTGAGAAGCCTGGTTTACTTTTTGTATTTGAAATGCCATAAACAAATTAAAATATGTGAAATACCAAGGGGCTGACTACTCTCTGGATGCACTGTACCTGTTCAACTTTAAAAATGTGTCTTAACCCTGTGGAATCAGCTGACGTGCCGAAGCATCCATGACTGAATATGAAGGTAAAAGCTGCAGGAAGAAGCCTTGAAGAATCTTTGTTTCAACTTGTTTAAAAAGTCTGGACTTCAAATAGAAGTTGTGGATTTACAGAAATATTTGTCACGGGATACGACCATGCTAATGGCTCTGCTAAACGGGCTGGATTGTAGTGGCAGCAGGGAGTGTTTAATCTAAAACCTCAGGATTATTAGTTTACTTACCTTGTACAAAAGTCACACAGAGGGTTAGAAAATGCTAAGGATATATATATTATCAAAACACGTTTAAAAGCTGCTCTTCAGTGAAAAATTTTGAACGAAGTTTACTCCTGTTTATTACTCATTGCATGGGTGGAGCCAATCCTGAGTTCACACTGCTGCCTTCTGGCCGCAGGTTCACTGTCCCCAAGTGTAGAACCAACAGATTTAAAAATTCTTTTATTCCGGTTGCAGTTGGTGTTTTAAACTAGTCTTTGTAACTGTAATTGTTGTTCATCTTTTTAACTGTCTATTTTTTGTTATTGTTTTACTGAATGTGTGAATTGGTGTGTATTTTTGCTGCTGCTGCAAACCAAATTGCCCCTTTGGGAATAATAAAGACAACTTGAACTTGCACTTGATGACATTGTGAATATACAACCCCTGGCAAAAATTATTGAATCACCGGCCTCGGAGGATGTTCATTCAGTTGTTTAATTTTGTAGAAAAAAAGCAGATCACAGACATGACACAAAACTAAAGTCATTTCAAATGGCAACTTTCTGGCTTTAAGAAACACTAAGAAATCCAGAAAAAAAGATTGTGGCAGTCAGTAACGGTTACCTTTTTAGACCAAGCAATGGAAAAAAATATGGAATCACCCTGTAAATTTTCATCCCCAAAACTAACACCTGCATCATATCAGAGCTGCTCGTTAGTCTGCATCTAAAAAGGAGTGATCACACCTTGGAGAGCTGTTGCACCAAGTGGACTGACATAAATCATGGCTCCAACATGAGAGATGTCAATTGAAACAAAGGAGAGGATTATCAAACTCTTAAAAGAGGGTAAATCATCACACAATGTTGCAAAAGATGTTGGTTGTTTACTGGTAGACCAAGGAAGACATCAAAGCGTCAAGACAGAAAACTTAAAGCAATGTGTCTCAAAAATTGAAAAATGTACAAAACAAATGAGGAACAAACATACAGAAAAGCTAAACGAAAGGCATCATTAACACCTAAACAGAAAAAAACAAGGTTACAATGGGCTAAGGAAAAGCAATCGTGGACTGTGGATGACTGGATGAAAGTCATATTCAGTGATGAATCTCGAATCTGCATTGGGCAAGGTGATGATGCTGGAACTTTTGTTTGGTGCCTTTCCAATGAGATTTATAAAGATGACTGCCTGAAGAGAACATGTAAATTTCCACAGTTATTGATGATGTGGGGCTGCATGTCAGGTAAAGGCACTGGGGAGATGACTGTCATTACATCATCAATAAATGCACAAGTTTATGTTGATATTTTGGACAATTGAAAGGATGTTTGGGGATGATGAAATCATTTTTCAAGATGATAATGCATCTTGCCATAGAGCAAAAACTGCAAAAACATTCCTTGCAAAAAGACACATAGGGTCAATGTCAATGAGCAGATCTGATTTGATGCAGGTGTTAATTTGGGGGATGAAAATTTACAGGGGTGATTCCATAATTTTTTCCTCAGAATTGAGTGATTCCATATTTTTTTCCTCTGCTTGGTCTAAAAAAGTAACCGTTACTGACTGCCACAATCTTTTTTTCTTGATTTCTTATAGTGTTTCTTAAAGCTGCAGGATTGTCTTACAGACATAAGGACATGGATGACCTCTAATTTCCTGCTTTTAAACTCAGATAAAACTGAAGTTATTGTACTTGGCCCCACAAATCTTAGAAACATGGTGTCTAACCAGATCCTTACTCTGGATGGCATTACCCTGACCTCTAGTAATACTGTGAGAAATCTTGGAGTCATTTTTGATCAGGATATGTCATTCAAAGCGCGTATTAAACAAATATGTAAGACTGCTTTTTTGCATTTACGCAATATCTCTAAAATCAGAAAGGTCTTGTCTCAGAGTGATGCTAAAAAACTAATTCATGCATTTATTTCCTCTAGGCTGGACTATTGTAATTCATTATTATCAGGTTGTCCTAACAGTTCCCTGAAAAGCCTTCAGTTAATTCAAAATGCTGCAGCTAGAGTACTGACGGGGACTAGAAGGAGAGAGCATATCTCACCCATATTGGCTTCTCTTCATTGGCTTCCTGTTAACTCCAGAATAGAATTTAAAATTCTTCTTCTTACTTATAAGGTTTTGAATAATCAGGTCCCATCTTATCTTAGGGACCTCATAGTACCATATCACCCCAATAGAGCGCTTCGCTCTCAGACTGCAGGCTTACTTGTAGTTCCTAGGGTTTGTAAGAGTAGAATGAGAGGCAGAGCCTTCAGCTTTCAGGCTCCTCTCCTGTGGAACCAGCTCCCAATTCAGATCAGGGAGACAGACACCCTCTCTACTTTTAAGATTAGGCTTAAAACTTTCCTTTTTGCTAAAGCTTATAGTTAGGGCTGGATCAGGTGACCCTGAACCATCCCTTAGTTATGCTGCTATAGACTTAGACTGCTGGGGGGTTCCCATAATGCATTGTGTGTTTCTCTTTTTGCTCTGTATGCACCACTCTGCATTTAATCATTAGTGATTGATCTCTGCTCTCTTCCACAGCATGTCTTTTTCCTGGTTCTCTCCCTCAGCCCCAACCAGTCCCAGCAGAAGACTGCCCCTCCCTGAGCCTGGTTCTGCTGGAGGTTTCTTCCTGTTAAAAGGGAGTTTTTCCTTCCCACTGTCGCCAAGTGCTTGCTCACAGGGGGTCGTTTTGACCTTTGTGGTTTTTACGTAATTATTGTATGGCCTTGCCTTACAATATAAAGCGCCTTGGGGCAACTGTTTGTTGTGATTTGGCGCTATATGTGATCTGCTTTTTTTCTACAAAATTAAACAACTGAATGAACATCATCTGAGGCCGGTGATTCCATAATTTTTGCCAGGGGTTGTATTAGTGACGTAGCTGACATTGCCATCTGAAGCACATTTCTTTAAATGAGAAAACATTCTTTTTCATAATCTTTATTAAGATATAAAGTGAAAAAACAATACAAGAGGCACACATTTTACAACAGCAGCAATACCAGAATTTAACTTGCATGATGAAAGAAAAATACGAAATTAATAATTGCATGCTTTGTGATGTCCAGCGCAGACCACAGACATCATCAATTTAGCTCGTCAGTGATGGCCTGAAAGCAAATTATATATATCATAAATAAAACCAGCACAAACGACAGTTTTAATGGCACAAATCAGCACAAACAGAGCACTAAAAAAGTAGACCACCCTGGCTTTTTTGGAGAAAGATGGGGGGATGGTGACCTTTGGATGACCTAAAAAATAATTTTTAATATCTCAGAAACGAAAGCAGCACAAACGACAGTTTTAACGGCACAAACGGAGCACTAAAAAGTAGACCAACCTGGTTTGTTTTGGAGCTGTAGAAGAATTTTTAGGTCCTTATTTGAACTATGATGAACTATCAAGTGTCCTGATCCGAACTGTATGTCCTCTGGTTGAACTAGCAGGTGTTCAACCCAAAAAAAGGGCTCTATTAGTCATTCAGTCTGTCAGGGGCTTTCCAAGGCCTTTTAGGTGCTTTCCCGCAGGCCACGTGCAGGGGCCTCGGGCCAGCTGCACCTGTGGCTGAGGCCACGTGCGGGGGGGGCCTCAGGCCAGCTGCACCTGTGGCTGAAGGTCTTTTAAAAAAATCAGTTGTAAATCCTTCACGTTTTAATGGGAGCGTTTGTCACATTGAAATAATGGCCTAACACCTGCTTAGGGTTCACTAGAGGACACTTCCAATAGAAAACCATGTCTTGGGAATGAAATAAATAAAAAGTCGAAGGAGGAGCGATGCCCGCGGGTCTCCAATAAATAGATGAGCGCGGTTGTCACATATTCAGTCTCTCTAGAGGACTCAGTTTGTCTAAGCTCTGTGTCGAAGGCTTAAATAAACTTAAAAACTCTGTGCATTTTATCTTGCTTAAGGCTGAATTATTCTAAAGTGTTGTGTCCTTTTCTAGCATATCACTTGCAATTAGTTTGTGTTATCTAAAAGACGACATCCTGAGAAGACTAAAATCGAACCACGACAGAACTTGGCGAGCCAGCTTCAGGAGGGTCCAGGGGCATTCCGGCAGCCTGGGGCAGTCCAGCTCATCCCTCCAGACCGTAAATAACAGTGATCACGACTAAAAGGTAAGCAGAAACCTTTTGTAACTTCTGCACGATCTGGAGGAGTGAGTCGGGATTTCCGCCCAAGTTGACAGGTGATATTTTTAATTGCCTCTTATCCAAAAGAACCTGGACTAAGAAAATTGATAAGAGACTAAAAAAAGATAAGATTGAAAATTATCAGGCCTTGTAGATAAAATGCTCAGAAGGTGTGTGTGTTCCCGGGAAAAAGAATGTCTGTGTGAGTGAAAGGTCAGGAATGTTCATGAACTCTGGTGCGGAAAAGAGTGCGTGGAGAACTAACCTGGCTGCTTGGGGAATAATTGGTGTTGAAATTCGTTATTAATGTGCCGGCTGATAGCATGCGCTGTAGGGGTTAATTTAGGGGAGTATACTGACAAATAGATACAAGGTAATACAAGGTTATTTAAAGAGTTTAACAGAGACTGAAGTGAAATAAGTGAGAAAAAGAGTTTAACAGAGAATACGTGCACAAGATAAGCGCCTGAGGGGGCGCAGTAGAAATACCGTATGTGATAAAGAGATTTAAAGAGAAAAGTGCAAAGTAGCACAGCTGACAGTAAGTAAAAGAGCTCAATAAAGGACGTCATTTTTTAAGAAAAGAGAAAAACTATAAAAAAAAAAATAAATAAATAGAGAGTTAGTGCAGAATACATGAGAATTAATGAAGCAGAAAATAGTGCAGTAAGGCACCAAATACACGCTTGTGGGGCGTGGGAGAAGAATAAGTAATTAAGTACACAGTAATATGAGTTTTTTATAAGAAAAGAAAAAGAGAATATTTTCAGTGCAAAGGCACATTAAGCTCACGAGGAGCTCAGTAAGTGAAAAAAAAAAAGTAGAAGAAAGTGCAGAAAGGCACAGGATACGCACGCGAGGCGCGGTAAGGCGTAGAAATAAATGAAATATTGTATGCTCAGAGAGGAGCTGGTGAAAAATAATATATTAAGCACAGGATACGCACGCGAGGCGCGGTAAGGCGTAGAAGTAAATGAAATATTGTACGCTCAAAGAGGGCTTGTAAAAAAAATAATATATGAAGTTGCTGGCAGCGCCGGAGAAGCTGTCTAACGTGAAGAAGAGATACATGCTTAAACAGAACACATTGGTGTTAAGTGAATAAAAAGGTTGTTTAAAGCCGCGGAGTAAAGGGTGGCAGAGGTCTAGATAGAGATATATAGAAAGTTGTTTTTAATAATTTTTGTGTATAAAGCTTTTGAAGATTGGTGTGTGGGAGAGCGGAAAGTAAGCGGGGAGTTGCAGGCAAAGCTGTGAGGGCTTGCAGGCTGGCTGACATACAAGACTAATGTGAAAGAGTACGAGAAGGAGGAGGCGTTTAGACCCAACAGGAGGACTTGGGAGGTGCATGACAGGCAGAGAGGAAAGTGTGAAACAGAGACAGTGAAGAAAAAGACAGGAGAAGAGACTGCTATGTAAATACAGAGAAGGTAGATATTATTTCAAAGAAAGAAAACTAATAAACAAACATAGCAGAAAAAGACAAGAAGCAGAAAGTTAAAAAATTAGAAGGAAAATAGAAAGTCGGGAGCAAAGACATTAGGAAGTGTTAGGGTTGTAAGAGGAGTAAATAAATAAAATTGGTTATAAATCAAAAGAGTTAAAGCTTAGATTATAGTGAAAAAGCTGACAGACTGATCAATGCTTGGGACAGTCATTGATGGGAGACTTAAGTGATAATGAAATAATACTCCCAGAACATTACTTGACTGACGGAGACATCGAAACCCAGGGAATCAGGACACATTTTTGGCTGGAAAGGACCTACTTTGACAGGGTAGGAGCAGAACATTGGCAGGATGAACAAGAGATCAATCAGAAATTATGGCAGATTACTAAGGTAATCAATCTGAAGCAAAAGAAAGAACAATTCCCTCTAATTAATTGGGAGCTGCTGATAAGACGTCTGTGGCATCAGGGTTTAACCCCGTGGCTGGAGCTGCTTTGTGCTGATCCTAATAAAGAACTTAGCATACCATTAAATCATTTAATAACACTGCCAACCGATCCAGGTGAAGAACTGTTTCCTAGGTTGACTCTGACTGTGGTCCCAAGGAAGGTTCGGTGGGAAACAGGTAAATTTTCATATTTAGTTAAAGAAAAAGAAGACGGGCATAACAGTTGGAAATTTAATCCTTTTAAGGGTTTAAAATACAAAACAGGTGTTACAGCCGGCAAGTTATTGGTCTGGATCAGGACAGCCCCTGAGGGACTACCAGAGCACCATAGAAACATCTCATATAGCGTTTGTCAGGGTTACATGGGTAACTCTCAAGGTCAAGGTCGGGAAAGTACCCCGCTAGACTTAGTACTAAGAAAATATCCAGGAAAACGCACTAAGGCCAACCAATGTATGAGAAAGTGGCACAAAAGGTCACATGGGGGCAGGCAATGGCCTTTGGAGGGATCATTTGATCCGGTGATGTGTGAAGCAGTTGCGGTAGAAATACAGAAAAAAGAAATTAAAGATCAGCAGAAGAACGTGAATAACAACAAAAAACGCACTGAAGAAAAAGAAGTTTTGGCCTTGTTCAAGCAGGAGGCGCAGAGGCTACAGCAGAAAAGAGAAAAAATCCAAAGACACTAAAGCCAGTGCACCGAGCTGGGAAGCAGAGCCACCCCCATATAAACGTCATGATATGGGAAAGACAGCTGGACAATTTGTATTAGGAACTCGTGAAGAGGACCAAGGCATGGATGTGGAGGGCAAATTCACACTGACACTAAAAGCTCGAGAGCCACAAGGAGACAGGTCCTCAGTCTGTCAAATGGATCATACAAGGTCTCCAAGTCCGAAAGTAAGTGGTCGCTCACCACGACCAGCAGGGGGGGCCACAAATAACAGTGACACGGAGGCAGACGAGGATAAAGAGAGAGACCTGAAGGCTCCGCCTGCACATCGAGGTCCACTGAAAACCGTCCCCTCCCACCATAAGTCAGCCGACTGGACCTTCACAGGCTATAGAGGCTCCGAAGAGTGGCACAAGAGCTTCTGTGACACACTGGATCTGGCCAGAAGAGATAATGAAGAACTAGCTGAGCAGCTTCGGCTAGCGAAGGAAAGAATACGAAGACATAGGGACGCCGAGGAAAGAAGAATATTACAACAATCGACGCCCAATCAAGGGAATCACATTATAGAGCCACCCACCCGAAAAATTTCTGGTGAGATCATCATTGAGAGTGCAAAAGAGGCCCGACTCAGGCAAAGACAACAATGTGTAGCCAAAGACATAGCGGCTTTAGAACAGAATATAACCAACTGGATGGACTGCCTGGAACCAGTCAGTCGCACTCGATCTGGAAGACAGTATGGAGCCCCCACAGAAGAAGAGGAGGACGAAGACCTCATATGCCCATTGGTGGTTAGAAATGGTCATCATGTGTATACCCCATGGAGCTGGACAGACATGGTGGGGCTGGCCAACAGGCTGCCAGACATCACCCAAGGAGCTGGGAGATGGATAACTGCCTTAGAAGAAGGCACTGCAGGGGTAACCTTGTCTTTAGGTGACATAAAAGCCTTGCTAATGCATGTCATGGGAAAACATGACACTGAAGAATTAGCAGGAAAGGTTGGACTAACACAGATGATGGGCACTAATCAACATGATGAAGTCCCCTTTAATCGCTATAGAAACTCCATGTGGGAAGGACTGAGAAGAAAGTACCCTGAGGTCTTGGATCCCTCTAAATTGGATGATGAGGAGTGGACACCTGAAGAGTGCCCAAAGAAGTTCCTGCACCGATTCCAGAAGAGATGGGCGGAGGAAACAGGAAATGCATGGAACCATTCTCCAGCAACTGAAATCCTGTTTAAAATAACTGTAAAAAAGGCTCTACCAGATGAGGTTCAGAAAGCCCTAGATGGAGTCGTGGGACTATCGAAAATGAATTGGGCTTTATACTCTGAGCATATTTGTCACCATCTTGAAATCTATAAGAAAGAAAAACAAAAAGAAGAAGATGCAGCAAAATCCCTGACGAAAAAATTGGTGCAGATGCAGTTGGGAGAACTAACCAAAGGCAAGAAAGAAAAAACAAAGACCCAGGCACCAATGATGACCCCTGTTCCTTCTGAGCTGGCAAGCACAGGCCTTACGGCAAACACTGCTGCCACCATACAGGCACCTGTGGTAACAGCCACACAGAGCCCCCAGGGAGCAGCAGGGAGCACTGCTGCAGGAGAAGTCTCGGCACCAGTGGAGCATCACTATCACTACCATAGCACTGACACACCCGGGAATGGACCCACCTACAGTCATGGGTGGAGAGGAGAGTCACGGAACTTTCAAGGTCAAAGAGGAGGGTGGCGAAGAGGATCTCGCCAACCTTCATTTGGAAGCAGATTCCAAAACTCAGCTCCCAGGAACAGTCAAGCGGGACCGCCTATGGGACCAACACCCCCAATAGGGGATCAACCCTCTAATGAGCGTTGGAGCTGTGGACAACCTGGACATCGAATGAGAAATTGTCCGGCCCGACCTTGGGTTGGACCCTCTGCCTATTGGCAATAGGGGGGCCTAGAGAAGACAGAGGGGGAAACGGTGGCATTGGCTATTTCTATGATACCTAAGGAAGAGCCAACCGTCACCGTTAATATACAAAACAGAGATTTCCCTTTCATGGTGGATACAGGGGCAACATACTCTTGCATAGGGAAAATGGGCACTCATCTACCCCTCTCTGGGTCTGTAATTAAGACCATCGGCTTCTCTGGGAAAACTCAAATAATACCTTTTACACGCCCACTTCCTGTAACGATTGCAGGAAAAACAATTGAAGCACCCCTGTTATACTCACAAAATACACCTGTGAATTTGCTGGGAAGAGACATTTTATGTAAGCTACAAACCCAGATAGTGTGTACCCATCAAGGACTGCAAATACACTTTCCTGACGAAGCACTCACCAACATTATGGTGCTTATGGACATGGAAAACAAGGTCCGACCTGTGCAACCCATGGTATACTGGCTGAAGTTACAACCAGAAAATTCAAATCTTCAACTGGAATGGGAAAAATGGAAGCCCTGGGCAGAACAACACTATGAAGCAGTATATACACCTAGTTTACCTTTACATGTCACCCTGATGTTCGATGCCAAACAAGAACAAACTGACTATGCATGCTGCTGGGATGTATTGATGAATCAACGGCTGTTTCACATAACCACCACAGAAATTTATTTAGGCCCCCAAGGGGCCGCAGCTTCTGTCAAGCTAACTTCAGCTGAACAACAATGGTATCAAGTGCCGAATGCCACGCCTCATGTGACCCTTTTAGTCTCAGAAAAGTACGAATCCCATGACCTAGGTCCAATGGTAAAGACAGCCTCAGAAGTTGAAGAATGGCAAAACATGGAAAGTCCACAAGTACATCTGTCAAAAGACCAGCAGTTTATACGAATTAATTTAAAAGTAAATGATGAGGCTATAGCTCAAAAAGTGGAGCTCAATCCTAGACCAGAGGGACAGATGGTGTTATCGGCCCAACAAGAGAAATTGTTAGAGCAAATACCACCAGTGGTGTGGTCCAAAAGCAAAACAGATGTAGGACTAGTAAAAACAGCCTTACCAGTAAAAATAAAAGTAAAACCGGGAGCAAAACTGCCTCACCAAAGGCAGTATCCATTAAAACCTCAGGCTATTGAAGGCATAAAACCAGTAATTAAGGGACTAATGGCAGCTGGAGTTTTAATAAAAACTGCAAGCCCATGCAATACTCCTATCTATCCTATCCCTAAAAACAATACCAAAGAGTATCAGCTGGTACATGATCTGCGTCCTATCAATGCAATAATAGAAATGGATGCACCTATAGTACCTGATCCGCATACTATACTATCAAGCATCCCTGCTGGAGCAAAATGGTACACAGTAATCGATCTGTGTTCAGCCTATTTCAGTGTGCCTGTGCACCCAGACTCACAACATTTGTTTGCATTCACATTTCTGGGACAACAGCTAACGTATACACGGCTACCTCAGGGACTGAACCTGTCCCCAGCCATCTTTAACAAAGTCCTGGCTGAAGATTTACAACACCTTGACATACCCAGTACATTGGTGCAATATATGGATGATCTCCTTATTGCATCAGAGACTCAAGAACAGTGTGAAAAAGATTCATTAATTGTATTGCATGCATTGGCAGATGGAGGTCATAAAGTAAGTAAGGACAAATTGCAGTTCTGCAAACAAGTAGAATACTTCGGAAGACAGTTGTGTGGGACCACGCGATGTATAGCCCCAAGCCAAGTGGAGGCTATAATCAAGGCTCCCAAACCCCAAACAGTGGGACAGATGCTTTCATTCCTTGGGATGGCAGGGTACAGTCGGCCGTGGATTTGTGATTATGCTATAAAAACTGCACCTTTGCGTGCCATGATTAGAGCAGTGGGGCAAACAAGCAATGCAGCTCTCCTCGTCTGGACAGATGAGGCAACGGGAGCTTTTGAGGCCCTAAAAACAGACATGCAATCTGCTCCCGCGTTAGGTAACCCAGATTATGGGAAACCTTTCCATTTGTATGTTACTGAAAAAGCTGGTTATGCTTGTGCTGTACTAATGCAGGAAACAAATGAAGGAAAACAACCATTGGCCTATTATAGTACAAAGCTTGACAACATTGAAACAGGATTGCCACCATGCTATCAGGGTCTAGCAGCAGCTGCCTTTGCATTTCAAAAAGCATCATCCATAATCATGGGACATGCAGTAACGTTGTACACGTCGCATCAGTTACATGCCCTGCTAACCAGTCAAGGTTTTGTCTTAACACAAGCTAGACGCACTGGATATGAAGTTGTGTTGTCCGCTCCAGAAATAACAATACAACGTTGTCACACGGTGAATCCCGCCACCAAATTGACCACACCGTTAGATGGTACTCCACATAACTGTGTGGCAGAGACAGAGAAATTTTTGAGAGCCAGAGAACATTTGTATAATCACGCTATAGATGCAGATCTAACCCTGTTCGTGGACGGCTCATGCTTTCGGGATGCCGCGGGATTGCATGCAGGTATGGGGATTGTTAAACTAAACACGGATGGCGAAACCTTTGAATTACTGGAGTCCCAAGGAATTGATCAGCCTTGTTCAGCCCAACTGGCAGAAATCAAAGCCTTAACTATGGCTTGCCAGATAGCTAAAGATCAACGTGTTAATATCTACACAGACTCAGCCTACGCTTATGGCGTATGTCATGTACATGCAAACATTTGGAAACAAAGGGGATTCCTGAGAGCAGATGGCACCCCTGTCACTCATGGAGAAGCGATTTCCCAACTGTTACAAGCTCTCCAATTACCGTCTGAGGTAGCCATCATTAAATGTGCAGGTCATCAAAAGAATAATAACATCATAGCTCAAGGTAACAACTTAGCAGATGACGCAGCTCGCAAAGGAGCACAAGGAGAAAATATGTTTCCCCTGTTAACCATCCAAGATTGTACCCCACTGGTTTCACTTGACGCACTGATAGTGGCTCAAAGTAGGGCCAGTGGAGAAGAAAAACGAATGTGGGTTAAACGAGGCGATATTGAGACACGCAGTCAGGGGCCAGCGGACAAGCTGTGGCGCAGTAGTCATGGACATTTTGTGTTACCCACCAATTTATTACGACATGCAATCATTTGGGCCCACGGACCCGATCATTGTTCGCGAGTCCAAATTATGAACAAACTAAAAGCTGTCTGGTGGTCACCATATATGGCAGCTACAGTGGACCGTTTGTTGAATGAGTGTGAGGTATGTGCACAGTACAATGTCCGGAAATCATTCACAGCCCCTTTAGCCCACATTCCGGTCCCTGATGGGCCATTCAGACATCTTATGATGGATTTCATAGACATGGGAGCTGAAAACCGAGTTAAACGAATGAGATATGTTTTGGTAGTGATATGCAGGTTCAGCCGATGGATTGAGGCAGTAGCCTCTGCAAATCAGGACCATAAAACGGTAGCCAAATTCCTGTGCCGAGACGTCTTTCCAAGATTTGGCATTCCAGATACT
Organism: Thalassophryne amazonica; assembly: GCF_902500255.1. Taxonomy (NCBI): domain Eukaryota; kingdom Metazoa; phylum Chordata; class Actinopteri; order Batrachoidiformes; family Batrachoididae; genus Thalassophryne; species Thalassophryne amazonica. The sequence continues at coordinate 86,492,132 of NC_047118.1, forward strand.
ATCTCATCTGACAACGGTAGGGCTTTTGTAGCTAAGGTTACACAAGAAACATTCAAACAATTGGGTATCAAACAGAAGTTTGGGTGTGTTTATCACCCTCAATCAAATGGGGCGGTGGAACGGGCTAATGGCATTTTAAAGAACAAACTAGCAAAAATCATAGCAGACAGCAATGGCAAACTAACCTGGCTGGATGCGTTGCCGCTTGCTTTATTGTCAATGCGCTCACAAACTAACCGACTAACCCATTTGACACCATTTGAAGCTCTTACAGGTCGGCCGATGCCTATTCCATACCTGAGAGGACCCTACGAAGGACCATCGCTGGAGCAGCTACAAGACGAATGGCATAATTATCTGAGACAGTTAACCCAAATACACAAAACTATCTTTTTGCAGGTCAAAGGTGCTACAGAAGACAGAGAAGCAGAGATTCCACTCGAAAATCAGAGCATCCAGCCTGGTGATCTGGTTTACGTCAGTGTTCAAAAAGAAGTGGGACAGGCCCCGCCGAGAAGGTCCTTTTAAAGTTATTCTTGCCTCACGTACAGCAGTCAAAGTAGATGGTAAGGACACTTGGTTTCATTTAAACCACTGCTGTAGGGTTGGTGGCCCAGCGCCCCTGCGGCCTCGGCAAGCTCGTCTTGGCAGAGCCGCCGGGCCAAGGGGGGAAGCAAGAGAAGCCAGAGACCCTACAGCAGCACCGAGGGACGGCCACGCCTCCCTGCAACCAGAAGCAGCACCGAGGGAAGGCCACGGCCTCCCTGCAGCCAGGCGAACACCGGCCAAGGCGCTCACAGAGACTGATTGAACAAAGACGACGCACAGCTTCAGAGAGTAGTGGATCCCTGCCAGATAGAGCAGCGACAGACTCAGATGCAGACTCAGAAACAACTGGAGACGCAGGCCAACAGACAGACAGAAATACAGACCGACCAGGCCACAGGAGACATCAGACTCGGACAGCAACTCAGTAGATTTACCGACAGAAGAACAGCAGGAAGTACAACCCAGACAAAGCACAGATACACCACACATCCCTAGTGACAGCTCATCTAGCGACGGCTCACTCAGTAGCACATCTAGTAGTACATCTCAACAGTCACCAGAGCAATGATTAAGGAATTATTTAAGGGATTGACAATACTACTGGTGGTTAGTATGGGAGAACATAGACATCCAAAACATACAACGGACTGTGCCGTGGCCATGGCCGCAATAGCAGCTAAACAAGGCATTCTAAACACAGGAAAAACATATAATTTGGTATACATTAAATCAAAAGCCTACAAGAACATAGGAATACAGGGAAAGCTGGGGGATTACATATTAGGCGAAGCCATTAGCATCAAATGTGAAGAGGAGGGAACACTCAACATAGAGGTAATTTGTGATAAAAGAGGATGCAGGGAAACCAAGCAAGACGTAACTGTTACAGTACATGAAGCCACAAAATGGGTAAAAATCAAACCAAGGAAAAAGAGGACAATTAGAAGCCTAGAAACAAGCAGTCACTTAGGGAGATGGGATCCCAGTACAGACCTAGCCCGCACACAAGGGTTGAAGACCAATTTATTTTACCAATGGTTGAAATTTTCGGCTAGGCAGATCAGTGAAAAGCCTTGCATAGCCTGTCACCGGAAAGGTGTGATACCTCAGGCTAAACCCCTACCTGATATCAACAACTGTTATAGGAGCCCCCAACATAACTCAGACCAAGCAGAATGCTATACACAATGTGTTATGAAAATGGCAGTAGGTGATGAAAAATATGCTGCCGACAGTAAACTTTGTCCAGTGCCCCTAAGTACAGAAGGAACCGTTCCACCTATGATTAAAATAGAGAAAGGGATGATACACCCATTCTGTATAGCTAAAGGATTAGTAGCACAATACATAAGCGATTGGCAGGTAGGGACGACCCAGCCAAAACACCACATACAGTGTATGCAAAAGCAGCAAGAATACAAACCGGCCAAAACAGCATGGAACATTACCGTCTGTCACACCCTGCCAGCAGCAGGCATACAGTGTGAACAAATAGTACCGGCCACAGGGGGGTCTGTAATTGGAGTGAATCTCACCCATGCTTCATGGGTATCCACTCCAAATTTAGCTAAGGGAACGGTACCCTTGGCTGACATCTTTTGGATATGCGGACAAAAAAGGAAACTCCTGTCATCGCTGTCCCCTAATTGGAAAGGCCTTTGTGCTCCTGTGATGCTCACAGGCGCTATAACAGTAATTGAAATGCCAAATGCAATACAACCCATGCCACAGAAACTTCGTAAGAAAAGAGGAATAATGACGTTTAAAACAGACTACAACATCACAGTAAGAAACGGGATACCAGAAGGGACACCCCGACAATTAGAAGCCATAGACAGTAGCAGAGTTAAAGCAGATGAAGACGCGGATAAATGGGGATGGGCATTGGCTCTGTTCGGGGTTACTCCAAAAATCCGTTCTAGGTTCCAGGAGGTGCAGTGGATTAATTACTTGTGGTATAATCAGCAAAGATACCTGAACTGGACATTGGCAGCAGTAGGAACCTTAACCGAACAACTGCACGCCACCTCGTTAATGACAATGCAAAATAGATTAGCTATCGAGATGATGATGGCTGATGAACAAGGAGTTTGTATTATGATCAAAGCCACCGAATGTTGCACAGCTATTCCCATGCGTACAGGGGAAGACGGAAATTTGACAGAGCTCTTAATCACACTTGAAGAGATGCAACAGGAACTGTTAAGTAACTCCATAGGAGGGAGAAATGAAACTGACGATTCTGGATACATTGTAGGGAATGGAATGAATATTGGCCCACTATTTTCACTGTTTGGGGCTCTAAGGAGAGGGTGGATATCATGGAAAGACTGGTTATATCAGATAGGTGTAATCTTGACACTAACAGGGGTGGCGGTCTTGCTGGTAATATGTTGTGGTATTCCCTTGATAAAATTTCTGGTCAGTAAATTGATTTCATCCACAGTAGGACAGCTCCCACTGTTAGCCATCTGAGCCCTAGAAGAAAGCACAAACGAAACAGACAGAGAACCAGAATATATGGAAATGGATGAAATACCAATTATCCTCCCCGACAGCCCCCAGCTACCTAATATTGTGGCGTACACCCCAGATAGGGAGGACTGGGATGGACCGTGCTTGGTGATATTGTAGACGAGGAAGAAGACATGCACGCACATTTACATTCACACACATGCACCCACAAAAATGAGGGATAGGATAGACAATATCTGAAAGAATGACATGGAGCTGTAATAATGAACGTATATGTATATTACTAGGACACAGGAGTATGGCTGAGAGACCAGACTCCCCTGATCAGGGACCTATGCCTGATCTGCCTCTATCAAGTCTGATTGGACTCTCAGAACTGTTTGGAGAAGAGGATATACAGGAGGGATGGTCGAGACATGATTGGTCGCCACAGCCGCCTTCCATCCAGCAGCTAAACCAATTGGCAACAGAAGGATCTTCATCGTTCCAGCACCTGGCGATGACGGCTTCACAGAATCTGCCTGCAGCAAGAGTCGGCCCGAGGACTCCACCATCACCTGAAGGACCCTTTGGACTCAGGAACACACCCCTTCCGCAGATGCCATGGAGACAGTCACATGTGCCAGTGGCAACGATACCCTCCAGGGGAGGCAGCCAAGGTCGGCCATATGCAGCAACCGCCCGAGTGCATCCTAGACCCAATTCACTGCTAGGACCTGTCCCCAGCTTTCCACCCCCAAGGCAGGAGAGATATTCCGATCAGCCCAGTACCTCTGGAGGAGGATCAGCAGGGGTGGACCTTAGCCGAACTCACCCACCAGGACAGAGGGGAGCTTTGTACAGGCTGCTAAATGCCCAGAGTGTCCCAACCACTTGCCTGTGCGACATCAACAATACTCCCCCCACACACGAAATGCCTTCCCCCTTGTACTTCCTGTCCCCTGGACTGCACAACCTTAATCTGGTCATGGTCACCCCACTGGACATGGCAATCTTGGTTCGAGAGCTTCGTCTTCCACAAGAGTCTGTTCCAAAAACCTTGGAGCAGCTCCTGCCCCTCACAAATCACATTCCCCATGGGCTATTTGAGGAAATCATGCCACAACTGAGTCAGACAGCTGCATACCTGTTAAGGATACACCGTGACAATGCCAACATCTCTTGTGCTCAGGAGGGCCTCCATACTCAACTGTGTGGTCTTCAGTCTAGTATGGACATGCTAGCCAGCATGATGGAGCATATGGAAAGGGAACAGCTAGGGCTGGCCACCACCACCCTGAATGTGGGCAAGAATTCTCTGGGGGCCCTGTACAACCTGGCCAAGCAGCACAAGGAGCTGGAAAGATCCATCAGAGAACTGCACGACTGTCTGAAAGCCAGAATTCCTGATCCATCCCCCACTACCCCTGAAAGGCCAACCTCCCCATATTCCCCAACTTCTCCCAAAACTTCAGACGCTGAGTAAATGCTGAGGAGCGCGGACTGACGTAATGGCACTGAACACGGACTATGATCTTGGTTCTTGAGTTTGAATTGCGGACTGGTTTCAGAAATCTGAGTGTAAATAAAAACAAAGAAGGATATATGTTAGTAACGAAGGTTGGGTAAATGTCTGTCCTTACCATCATCTGCGTAACACAGATAAAGCTAAATGCGTACACATAGATATCACATTGCAAAGTTATAAAAAGGGGACCCTTACACGGCGTGTTTGGAGATTTAGTAGTAAAGATGCACCATAGGGACCCCTTTTTCTTAAATTATAGCATGCCCCAAGAGACATGCATCGCCTAAATTTGGCGTCTGGCCAAAAAGGGCATTAGAAAACAAGCTGAAAAAGAAGAAAAACAAAGTGGAGAATGTTGAGAAATGGCCTATAATGAAAACCATTATATGATTGACTAAGGCAAATGACTTAAGGACGGACATGAAGGGAAACCATTTATTGTGTTTATCATTTAACTAGACATAGCTGAGCTAACCTTAGAATAGTTTCTTGATTGGTCGACTAAATAGTGGTAACGTAGGGGTTATTTGATGCATTTAAGTAATAAATGTGTGACGCTTTAACAAAATAATATGTAGAACCAAGTATAATGGGTTGGAGCCTCTGGTTGAGTGAGACAATAGATGCCAGAAGATGATTGGTTGCACTGATGTCAATGTAAAGCCTTTACTTTGCCATGATTAAGAGGTTGCTGTAACTTGTTTTATATGGCCATTTTAAGTGCCTTGAATTACACCAAAACTCAATGTTTGAATGTCACCTTGCGTTGATATAATCCAGCTAATTGATCACCTTGTGCCTTAGTATGTAGGTTCACCTGCACTTCAATATATTTACCGTGTGAAGTATCACTGATATTCATATCCGCACCAGAGTTATCAGTAAGTCGAGTGATGTGTTTTTCTTTTTTTATTATTGCAATGCACAAATGAAGATGTCTTGTCAGTAAACAACCCAAGAGTATAGTTGATGTAATGGGACTCTTTCGAGTCCCAGAGGAGGGACTGTAGAAGAATTTTTAGGTCCTTATTTGAACTATGATGAACTATCAAGTGTCCTGATCCGAACTGTATGTCCTCTGGTTGAACTAGCAGGTGTTCAACCCCCCAAAAAAGGGCTCTATTAGTCATTCAGTCTGTCAGGGGCTTTCCAAGGCCTTTTAGGTGCTTTCCCGCAGGCCACGTGCAGGGGCCTCGGGCCAGCTGCACCTGTGGCTGAAGGTCTTTTAAAAAAATCAGTTGTAAATCCTTCACGTTTTAATGGGAGCGTTTGTCACATTGAAATAATGGCCTAACACCTGCTTAGGGTTCACTAGAGGACACTTCCAATAGAAAACCATGTCTTGGGAATGAAATAAATAAAAAGTCGAAGGAGGAGCGATGCCCACGGGTCTCCAATAAATAGATGAGCGCGGTTGTCACATATTCAGTCTCTCTAGAGGACTCAGTTTGTCTAAGCTCTGTGTCGAAGGCTTAAATAAACTTAAAAACTCTGTGCATTTTATCTTGCTTAAGGCTGAATTATTCTAAAGTGTTGTGTCCTTTTCTAGCATATCACTTGCAATTAGTTTGTGTTATCTAAAAGACGACATCCTGAGAAGACTAAAATCGAACCACGACAAGCAGGATGGGGGGATGGTGACGTCATCGGTCGAAATTATAATTCATAATATCTCAGAAACAAAAGCAGCACAAACAACAGTTTTAATGGCACAAACGGAGCACTAAAAAAGTAGACCACCCTGGTTTGTTTTGGAGCAGGATGGGGGGATGCGTGACCTTTGGATGACCTAAAAAATAATTCTTAATATCTCAGAAACAAAAGCAGCACAAACGACAGTTTTAACGGCACAAACCAGCACAAACGGAGCACTAACGATTTAATCTATTTGCTGGAATTTTTCACGTGGGTGGGGTGTCAGCTTCACTCAGCTTTGACTCATAGGTCTTTCTCACAAAATGTGACTCCAAACCTGAGTCTTGGTTCCAGTATGCCAAGAGAGGGGCACTCGGAGGGCTCTGGTCAGTCCAGTTGGGTGAAACGGGGGGATGTAAAAAACTCTGTTTTGTGTGATAGTGATCGGGTGTGTCACTATTGTCATAAGCGTGGGCACATTAAGGCAGATTGTGCTCTGCTAAAGTCATGAACTGATTTCCACTAGGCACATTACAAAACTCGTAACATCAACAAAAAGCACAACCTGTTTATTTGATCCTATACCAACAAAACTGTTTAAGGACCTGTGGCCCACTCTTGGGCCGACTGTACTGGAAATGATTAATCTTTCTTTAACTTCTGGATCTGTTCCTAAATGTTTCAAATCTGCATAATTAAACCATTACTTAAGAAACCTAATTTTGACCCTAGTGTATTGAAAAACTATCGGCCGATATCAAATCTATCATTTTGCTCTAAAATTCTGGAACAAGTGGTGGACTCGTGGACTATCTTACTGAGAATAATCTCTTTGAGCCACTGCAGTCTGCTTTTAGAAAATATCATTCCACAGAGACGGCTCTCACTAAAGTGGTGAATGATCTTCTGCTTACAATGGATTCGGACACCACTACGGTTCTTGTGCAGTTAGATCTCAATGCTGCATTTGATACAGTGGATCATCATATTCTACTTGATAGGCTGGAAAATCATTTTGGGATTACTGGGAGTGCACTTGCATGGCTGATGTCATACTTGACCAGTTGTTCTCACTGTGTTTTGTACAGTAACACTACCTCTAACCTTAGTGACATGAAATTTGGGGTTCCAAAGGGGTCTGTCTTAGGCCCCCTGTTTTTCTCCCTTTATATAGCACCCCTTGGGCACATATTGCAGCGTTTTGAGATTACCTTTCACTGCTATGCTGATGATACTCAGCAATACATGCCGATAACTGCTGGTAATCTCGTTCACATAAAATCCTTAGAAGATTACCTTGCATCAGTGAGAAGTTGGATGTCTAGAAACGTCCTACTTTTAAACTCTGATAAGACTGAAATGATGGTTCTTGGTCCAGTGAGACATCGGCATCAATTTGACCAGCGCTCAACAAATAATTCTGGGTCTTTTAGTGAAGCGTAGGGCTAGTGGCCGGCGATCACCTTAGCATTTCCTGTTTTTCTTGTTGTTTAATGCTGGCTTAGCCGAGGCTCGTGTGACATACCTCACACTGACAAAGTGAGGAACCTTGGGGTAGTTTTTGATCCTACATTGTCCTTTGACCTCCACATTATAAATATTACTACTAGGACTGCTTTCTTCCACTTGCGAAATATAGCGAAGATTCGTCCCATCCTGTCTATGGCTGATGCTGAGACCCTGATTCATGTGTTTATCTCTTCTAGACTGGACCACTGCAATGTTCTATTTTCTGGTTTACTACAGTCTAGCATTAGGGCTCTCCAACTGATTCAAAATGCTGCAGCCAGACGTTTGACAGGAAGCAGAAAGTTCGACCATATTACACCCATTTTGGCATCCCTTCACTGGCTTCCTGTCCCAGTGAGATCAGATTTTAAGGTTCTGCTACTAGTCTATAAAACTGTTCAAGGACTGGCACCTCCCTACCTAGTTGACCTAATTAAACCTTACGTACCGGCCCGGGCTTTGCGTTCTCAGGGTGCAGGACTACTTTGTGTCCCTAGGGTGAATAAGAAGTCTGCAGGTCATAGAGCTTTCTCTTATTGTACCCCTGTGGAATGATCTCCATGTCAATAAAACAGTCAGATTCTGTGGAGACTTTCAAGTCTAGACTTAAGACGCACTTATTTTCCCTTTCGTATGGCAAGCATACTGGCATAGTTTTGTTTTATGCTTTTTACCCTTTTAAATGAATTTTATTAGGAAACAGAGCGCGCCGTTGCCTCAACTTTACCTAAATTCTGGGTCTTTTAGTGAAACTTAGGGCTAGTGGCCGGCGATCACCTTAGTATTTCCTGTTTTTCTTGTTGTTTAATGCTGGCAAATTATACTGTATTTCTTGTCTCTCTGATGTCTGATTCTGTTTTTTTCTCTGTTTAAGGTGCAGCTCCATTCAGAGATGGGAATTGTATTCGTGTTGGCGACCCTCCTGTCCTGTGCACCAACAGCATTTCCTGTATATTCATTTTGTGAATTTCTTCTGTGAATTGTTCTGTAATTTATGTCTGTAGCATGGCCCAAGCAGAGGGTCACCCCTTTGAGTCTGGTCTGCTTGAGGTTTCTTCCTCAGAGGGTTTTTCCTTACCACTGTTGCTCTGACCTTACAGTTGTTAGACGTTACTTCTGTGAAGCGCATTGAGACAACTCTGTTGTGATTTGGTGCTATATACACTCAACAAAAATATAAACGCAACAGTTTTGGTTTTGCTCCCATTTTGTATGAGATGAACTCAAAGATCTAAAACTTTTTCCACATACACAGTATCACCATTTCCCTCAAATATTCTTCACAAACCAGTCTAAATCTGTGATAGTGAGCACTTCTCCTTTGCTGAGATAATCCATCCCACCTCACAGGTGTGCCATATCAAGATGCTGATTAGACACCATGATTAGTGCACAGGTGTGCCTTAGACTGCCCACAATAAAAGGCCACTCTGAAAGGTGCAGTTTTATCACACAGCACAATGCCACAGATGTCGCAAGATTTGAGGGAGCGTGCAATTGGCATGCTGACAGCAGGAATGTCAACCAGAGCTGTTGCTCGTGTATTGAATGTTCATGTCTCTACCATAAGCCGTCTCCAAAGTCGTTTCAGAGAATTTGGCAGTACATCCAACCAGCCTCACAACCGCAGACCACGTGTAACCACACCAGCCCAGGACCTCCACATCCAGCATGTTCACCTCCAAGATCGTCTGAGACCAGCCACTCGGACAGCTGCTGAAACAATCGGTTTGCATAACCAAAGACTTTCTGCACAAACTGTCAGAAACCATCTCAGGGAAGCTCATCTGCATGCTTGTCGTCCTCATCGGGGTCTCGACCTGACTCCAGTTCATCGTTGTAACCGACTTGAGTGGGCAAATGCTCACATTCGCTGGCGTTTGACACGCTGGAGAGGTGTTCTCTTCACGAATGAATCCCGGTTCACACTGTCCAGGGCAGATGGCAGACAGCGTGTGTGGCGTCATGTGGGTGAGCGGTTTTCTGATGTCAATGTTGTGGATCGAGTGGCCCATGGTGGTGGTGGGGTTATGGTATGGGCAGGCGTCTGTTATGGACGAAGAACACAGGTGCATTTTATTGATGGCATTTTGAATGCACAGAGATACCGTGACGAGATCCTGAGGCCCATTGTAGTGCCATAAATCCAAGAACATCACCTCATGTTGCAGCAGGATAATGCACAGCCCCATGTTGCAAGGATCTGTACACAATTCTTGGAAGCTGAAAACGTCCCAGTTCTTGCATGGCCGGCATACTCACCGGACATGTCACCCATTGAGCATGTTTGGGATGCTCTGGACCGACGTATATGACAGCGTGTACCAGTTCCTGCCAATATCCAGCAGCTTCGCACAGCCATTGAAGAGGAGTGGACCAACATTCCACAGGCCACAATTGACAACCTGATCAACTCTATGCGAAGGAGATGTGCACTGCATGAGGCAAATGGTGGTCACACCAGATACTGACTGGTATCCCCCCCCCCAATAAAACAAAACTGAACCTTTCAGAGTGGCCTTTTATTGTGGGCAGTCTAAGGCACACCTGTGCACTAATCATGGTGTCTAATCAGCATCTTGATATGGCACACCTGTGAGGTGGGATGGATTATTTCAGCAAAGGAGAAGTGCTCACTATCACAGATTTAGTCTGGTTTGTGAACAATATTTGAGGGAAATGGTGATATTGTGTATGTGGAAAAAGTTTTAGATCTTTGAGTTCATCTCATACAAAATGGGAGCAAAACCAAAAGTGTTGCATTTATATTTTTGTTGAGTGTAAATGAAAATAAATTGAAATTGACATCACACCAGGTTTAACTTGCTGTGACATTCATTTGTACACGTGATCATACACACACTCATCCTTTTAGAAATTTCCTTTTTGAAGTTGAATATACAACCCCAATTCCAATGAAGTTGGGACATGGTGTAAAATGTAAATTAAAAACAGAATACAATGATTTTCAAATCCTCTTCCACCTATATTCAATTGAATACACCACAAAGACAAGATATTTAATGTTCAAACTGATAAACTTTATTGTTTTTGTGCAAGTATTTGACAATGGTTTTCTGAAGTGTTCCTGAGCCCACGCGGTAAGATCCTTTGCACAATGATGTTGGTTTTTAATGCAGTGCCGCCTGAGGGATCAAAGGTCATGGGCATTCAGTGTTGGTTTTCTGCCTTACTGCTTACGTGTAGAAAGTTCTCCAGATTCTCTGAATCATCTGATTATATTATGGACTGTAGATGATGGAATCCCTAATTCCCTGCAATTGCACATTGAGAAACATTGTTCTTGTTCACAAAGTGGTGATTCTCACCCCATCTTTGCTTGTGAATGGCTGAGCCTTTTGGGGATGCTCCTATTATGCTTAATCATGAGACTCACAATTAGTGTCCTCAGTTCCCAAATGCTTATTGAGTGTTGTTAGAAGGAAAGGTGATGTAACACAGTGGTAAACATACCACTGTCCCAGCTTTTTTGAAACATGTTGCAAGCATCCATTTCAAAGTGAGCAAATATTTGCACAAAAACAATAAAGTTATCAGTTTGAACATTAAATATCTTGTCTTTGTGGTGTATTCAACTGAATATAGGTTCAAGAGGATTTGCAAATCATTGTATTGTTTTTATTTACATTTCACACAATGTCCCGTCATTGGAATTGGGATGGTATCTGTGTGCACAAAGTCACCTGCAGTTACATCAGGAAAGACATCCAGCATAAACATTGTGCCAAAACACAGGAATCAGTACCAGACCCACTGTGGTGAACTGAAGCAAAAACAGCAGCTCCCCAAAGTCACACTCGTAAAATTTCCAAAAATGTCTTTGAGAGAGAAAAATAAAATGGACATAATTTGCATTTTCCACTTCATGCAATAAGAAACAAAATTAATTGAATTGATGCATTATGTATTTATAAGGAGCACAGCTAACAATGTCACTATAGTAAGCACAAAACGAGAGCAAACTGCTTCTTTCACTCACTGAATATTCAATCATATGTGAGGTGATGCAGTGAAATGTTTGAAAACCTCGTGCATTATTTATTACGTTTACCAAGGGCATGATAAAATTATCGCTGTCTATATTTGTCTGTCTGGTAGCAGGATTACGTCAAAACTCCTGCATGGATTTTCACCAGATAGATATGGACACAGATAGGACATGGAAGAGCCCATTAAAGTTTGCAGGTGATCTGGATCCCGATCTGGATCAAGTTCCACTTTATATAGGCTTTGAAGTATTATGTCAAAAATATTTCAGATTGTCACCAAATGTGCACCACAGATAGATATTAGACCATGGAAGAATCCACTGCATTTTTGAGGTGATCCGGATCGGTGAACATCAGAAATCTTTATAAGAAACACTGCTTTAGTGATCTAATTGTTTTTGTGTGTAGTAGTAAGTGTAAACTGCAAGTAACCGCTTCTGTAACTCACTGAACTGACCATATGTGAGAACGTGCAATGCAATTAAACATTTGAAAACTGTTTTATTGTACATTTGTAAAAGATAAAGGCACTGTTAATTTTCTTGTTGTTCTTAAGAGCTGTTCTTATCGTTTCAAATAAGTCCAAATAAAGTTTCATCCAAATCGAGAAAGAAAAAAAAGGTCCCTTTGTTCAAAAGTGTGGTATCCCAGTAAAACTTTTCTTAAAAACAAAATAATTTTTGCTTCGTCATCTTTTATTCCCCCTTAATTAAGGATGCATTATCACATGTGGATCAGAGGTTTAGTTTTGGATGTAGATTTCCGGAAGTGATTGACAGCCGCAGGATTTCTCACACTAGTTAAAAAATAAGAAAAAAAATTAAAAAACTCATCTGAAAAATATGGTCTTCTTAACATGAAAAACCACAAACGGATTGTTCTTTTGTCCAATAGCTTTATTACAATCAGAACAAATAGCTTCTCTCCTTTATGAATTATATAACATGAAGTAACAACTACAATACACCAGCAGTGGTCTCAGTGCCTAGTGGAGCTACATCGTGTTCAAAATAATAACAGTTGTTTATAAAGTGAATAAAGCTCAAACTCCTTATAATAGCTTTTATTTCCATATACACTCAAAACATGAAGAAAAAATATATCAAAATTGTTATTACTTTACAGAAAGTGAAGAAAAAAGGAATAAGTTGTTAAAAACAATAGTGTTGCCATGTTTCTTTCTGTGAAAAACAGGTGTCAAACAGGCGACTCTTAAGGACAAAAGCAGCAAATGTACATGCTGTTTGTTGTGTCTTTTTCTCTGAAGACTTGAGTAAAATGGGGCCCTTCCAGACCTTGTTCAGAAGAACTGTGGACTTTGATTAAAATTTTGATTGGATGACAGACTGATCAGCTAAAATGATCTCAAATGCTTTAAAATGCAAACAAAACCAGAAAGACCTGGAGAAAACAGAAAACAGTCATTCAAATGATTTGAAGAATAGACAGAATGGCAAAGAATCAGCTCCAGAGGGTGAACAAAGAAAGTCTAAAGGCACCTGTGAGTACTGTAAAAATTATGTGAAGCTGAGCTGCGCAAGAAGCCCCACAAATCCCCACTGTTGAAGAGAGAGAGAGAGGAAGAGAGAGAGAGAGAGAGAGAGAGAGAGAGACATACTGAGGAGGTTACAATCTGCCAAAGAACACATTGACTGGACTAAAGAGAAATGGAACAAAATTCTGTGAACTGATAAAAGCAAGATTGTTCATTTTGGGACGAGGGGCGCTGTTTGTCAGATGACCCCCCAAAACTGAATTGAAGCCACAATACACTGTGAAAACAGTGAAGCATGGTGACGCATCATGATACGGGGATGTTTCTCATGCTATGGTGGTAGGGCCTATTTATCACATACCAGGGATTATGGATCAGTGTGAATACATCAAAATACTTTAAAAGGTCATGTTGTCTTATGCCGAAGAGCAAATGACCTTGAAATGGGTCTTTCAACAAGACAACGACCCCAAACACACCAGCAAGTGAGCAGGATCTTGGTTCCAGTCCAACAAGATTGATGTTATGGAGTGGCCAGCCCAATCCTGGACCATAATCCAATAGAAAACCTGTGGGTTGACAATAAAAATGCTGTTTCTAAGGGAAAACCAAGAAATGCAGAGAAATTGTGGAATGTATAGTCCAATTGTTTTGGGCTGGAATAAGTTGGTTGACTCCATGCAACACAGACGCAGTTCTCAAACATAGTGGTTATACAACAAAATATTAGTTCAGCGATTCACAGGAAAGATACATTTTTTAGTTTATACAGTAAATGTTTGAGTTTATGAAGAAAAATACAGACACTGACTTTTTTAACAGTCCAACATTCCTTTTTCTTCACTTTCTGTAAATTAATTATAAATGTGATAAATGTTTCTTCATGTTTTGATTTGAAATAGAATGTTCCCAATGTATTTGCATGTATAAATAAAAGCTATTAAATATTTTGAGCTTCGATCTCTTTTTCAGGGCTGTGAAATGAAAATTGTGAAATCCGAGGAAAATGTGGAGGGGGTCTGGGGGGGTACAGCTCCCCAGGAGCCAGGGTCTAGGGAACTGTGGGGCCCCAGAATTAAATTTTTATCTAATGATACTTTTTCAGCATCTCCTGGTAGAACAAATCTCAAAATTAGTGGATATTTAAATGATCCTACATTCAGCCTTTTATTTGATCTGTCAAAGATCATGTTGAAATAACAGAATATGACATGGAAGTAAGACCAGGAATGATTTTCCTTTTAATTGTAAACCAAATTATGCATTAACTCAGAACAATAAAACTACATGAAATTTATGAAGACTGAAAAGACTGTTACAGCATTTCAAAAACCACAGCTAAAGCTTGTAGAATATTTGGAAAAATCATGGTAAAATATCAATAACATACCTTATAGTAAAAAGTCACATTCTTGTGTAAATTCATGCAGTCTAAATCCATTCAAAGCCACAATGTATTTTTTACAATGAAATAAAGTCTAGATCAGCAAAAAAAAGTCACATAATCTTGTCTAAAATCCTGTTTGAACAGCAGAATGTTTATTTTCCAGGGAGAGAAAAATTCTGTTTTCCTCAGAGGGCACAGTTCACTTTTCCCATTTCTTTTATCTTTCAGGCAGGGTCGGACTGGGAACAAATTTCGGCCCTGGCATTTTTCCTCTGGACCAGCCCACTATTGGCCCGACGAATCCACCCCCAAACATGCACACCCACCTGTCCATACCGAACCCCCAATGAACAAATACTATACACCTAAACACCATGAACACACACCTAAACACACACTTTCACTGTCATTTCACCTTGATCATAGTACAAAACGCGGACCCGGCGCCACGAGGGGGCGTCCTGATAACATTAAGGTTTATGTCATTGAGGTTTATGTCACAGAAATCCTACTTTACAATCACACTGCAGTCATTGTTAAATTATTTCCTTTTGCATTTATAATAAACATTTGTATTTATTTAGTGTTTGTTTTTCTGGTTGAAATAAGATATAAATAATCTACCAGACTTCAAAAAAATATACAAGTTTCCATGTTATTTTATTTGTCTAAAAATAAATGTCTGAGGTTCCTTATGTTAAACAAGAAATTATCTCATCTGAAATAACAGGTGGTTTTAATACAGATGAAAGGTTTCTAAAGAACCATTTATTGATTTATTTACCTGTTTTAATTACAAGTGTTCTAAACTTTTTTTTTTAACAGTAATCAGAAAATTTGAGGTAACAATAACAAAAAAACATTTCCAATGATTTTTCTTCAGAAAACTGCTCCATAAATGAGCAGTCCTGTCACACGTTAATGTTTTGTACAGATCAGTGGTTTCTGCACCAATCGGATTGGTCCAATCCATTTTGTAGAGATCAGTGGTTTCTGCCATGAGTCTTCCGTGTTTTGGCCCGACGCGTCGTTCTTATTGGACAATGCGAAGGTACGTCACAGCTCAGAGTGTCGAAAGTTGGCGCACCTCATCTCGACAGAACACCGGCTCTGTGCGGTATGCAGGAGATCACTTGACCGAGCGTCTATACGTTCAAATAATAATTAAAAAAAATACTGTCATCACTCTTCACTCTTAGTCAGTCTCTTACAACGGTGCAGCGTAAATACACGAGCTTTCCAGAAGCGCACGTCTCCTCCGGTGCGCACTTTTTTTTGGGGGGGGGGGGGGGTGACCCCGCCCCCTGTGATTTTTTTTTTTTTTTCTGGCGCCGGGTCTGACAAAACGGAAGCAAAAGCACACAAGCGGAAAAAAAGTTTTTGTCTCCAAAGTGTGTGTGTGTGTGTGTGTGAGAGAGAGAGAGAGAGAGAGAGAGAGAGAGAGAGAGAGAGGTAATGTGTAACCACTGCTAGGATTCACACAGCAGCAAATTAAGGAGCTGAAGTCTGTAGCTGTTGCATTTAAAGATTAACAAAAGTAAAACACAGTTAATTAAGATAAAAGAAACGATTCCAACCTTGTATCAGTAGAAGAGCGGACAGAAGTCCAGGCGCCGAGGACTCAATACATTCACAGGGGCGGGAGCGGCCGCCTGCTCTTCCTGCAATCTGATTGGCCACCCTGTATGCTTCTCCATTGTCATTGGCTGTTGGTCATGTCATTCACTGTGCTCGATGTAAGTCTCCGTTGTGTGATCAAACGGAAACAAAACTGAAACCAAGAATAAGACTGCGCCGTGTATGAAACACTACAGAACTTTTATTTTGACACAAATTCAGGAAGTGGCTCTGCAGCTGCGCCGATTAAATGCTGTAGCTTCACCGATCACGGACTTTCCTCGTGTTGACAGCAGCACGAACACTGTATATTTCCATAATCTCTATAAATATGGGAGGGCTGGCCCACGCACGTCTAAACGTGCAGCGGCCCACCGGGCAAATGCCCAAAATCACAGATTATCAGTCCGAGCCTGCTTTCAGGTGTGTTGATGAAGCCAGCCACAATTCCACAGATTCTTGTCCTTATAAGACTTTTTCAAAGTCTTTCTCGCCATCTTCTCTCTGCGCGACGTTGGTCCGTGACACAGACATGCTGCACAAATCTTCTTTTAAAAACTTGAAAGCTCTAAAAGTTTGGGATGTCCACATGCTAAGTTTAGCTCAAGCGTCGCACAGGAGCCACACAGCGTCGCTGCAGCAACCAACCAGTCCTGCTTTACGACACTCGGATCCACGAAACTCCGCGGATCCGAGGAAACTGATTTGTATCTGTAACACACAGATCAGTGTCCGCGGACTTCTTGTCATAAAAAAAGAGAACGCTGTGCGATAAGAATTTTAAAAACTTAGTGATGTTCACGATTAAAGAGTACATCACTAACACCCCACCCCCCTACCCATGATGAAATCCGCAGAATCCCGCAGATCCGCGGAGTTTTCACAGCCCTGCTTTTTTTAATAATTGTGTTTTAACACAATTATTTTGAACACAACCATTTGTGGAGGCCTAAGAAATAGTAAATGGACTGCATTTTATATAGCGCTTTTCCATCTGCATCAGATGCTCAAAGCTCGTTAAAAATTATGCCTCACATTCACCCCGATGTGAGGGTGCTGCCATACAAGGTACTGACTACACACCAGGAGCAATAGGGGATTAAAGACTTTGCCCAAGGGCCCTTGGTGATTTTCCAGTCAGGCTGGGATTTGAACCGAGGATCTTCTGGTCTCAAGCCAAACGCCTTAATCACTAGACCATCACCCAGAAGAGCCAAATGGTTTCTTTTTCCATCTCTCTTGCATTTCTTTTTAATAGTATACATATAATGAATGTTTATGAGTTCAGTGGTACAAATATTTCATGCGGTAAAAGATGGAACATTCCATCTTTTACCGCATGAAATATTCGTTCCACTGAAAGAATGTAAAAACATTCATTGATTGTTTTAGATAACCGCCAAAATAGATCCTTGTCATTTGATATTAATTCATTAACAACAGAACAGGGTCTTACATTTTGGTGTTCATCACTCCTGCTTTGACATCAACACTCCAACACAAACTTTACATAGGAGTCCAAAATTGTTCTCAGTCAAAATTCTGACGATGTAGTCCCCCCCCCCAAAAAAAGACTGTGTACTTTCTCAGTCCAGCAAAAAATCCCATCAGATATTTGTCCAGGCTTTCATCCTAACAGCTCTTCATGTCTCCAAATGGCTTATAGTGTAGGGGATTTGTTTTGGGTTTTTTGTGTGTGTGTTAGAAGAAATAGCTTGTTCAAATAGTCGTCCAGCAGCAAAATAAACTCTGCCATGTTTAGGTAAATGCCGCCCCCACTAGTGTGACTGTGTGGGAAGGGTTTGCAGCATGCAATGACACAAAAATGTATAGAATCAAATTTGCACAGTAAATGGAATGAATAATCCATGTCATGTGACCTACAAAGCACCAATCAAATGACAAGGATCCACTCAGCCGTTATATAAAACGTAATGGACCGCAGACCCAGGGTCTATAGTTGTACCCAAAACATTGCTGGTTTGTTTGTGTCTGAGGGCTCTCTTCAAGATGGTGACCGTACCCATAATTGCTGATAACCGGTGTCGCAGACCGAACGGTCCGCCCCTAAAAAATTGGTCCGCCTTTTGCATCTGCGCATGGGTCATTTCGGACCACAGCAGCACGTCTGAGAAGGAGTCTCTTCACCCAAAGAAATCAAATGGATTAATGGGATTATTAACCATCAGATGATAAAGGTAAAACCTCTTAAATCATTCTAAAGTCAGTTTTAAGCAGAAACTCTGTGGAATTCCGTGACTATTTGAAATGACCGATGCCCAGTGAACACATCAGTTAGCAGCTCATTTAGCTGCGGTGCTCTGATCGCTTCTGCCGCCTTTTATGATGAAATAATGCTGAATTTATGTGGAAATTATTGTTGAAAGCTTCAGATATCTGCCACTGAGATAGAAGGTGACTGGAGTGCAGTTTGAAGCAGAAAGGTGGTTTTAATCCGTGAACCGCAGCTAATGACGCATGCACAGATGCAAAAGGCGGCCCACTTTTTTTTTTAAACAGGACCTCATGGGCACTTGGGTGACCAGGGATTGCCTCAAGGTTCTTCATAAGGCTTGTTGCCCCACAACTGGTATTACATCTATTTCTTTCGATGACCATGTTCATGATTTTTTGCCTTTCAGCTCTATTCAGGCCATAGCCATTGGGGATTGTTACATTGATGATTTTGGCTGCTTGCTGTTGCTTGTTCCAGTTGACAATATCAGGTTTTATTGCACATCCTTTGATATGTCTTCCTGCTGGGATATCTATCATAGAAGATAGTTCCTTTTCTGCTGGGCTCATGCTCCCAGATGTTTTCCTTTACTTCCACCTCCAGTTTCATGCATACTTTCCAATGTAGATATTTAGAGATCTTATTGTGTCAGGATGTAAAATGTCCATGTGCCATGAGGATCTGGCATGCTGATATTGGATGGTTTAAACTCTCAACAGCTGTATGACAGAATTGATCATTTTGTGAAATTCTTGCCATTTTTAAACCATTGGTTACAAGTCCCTGGTCTTGTACTCCAACTATAATTCTTTTTCCATCAAAACTAAGTTCTCCATTTTTGAGCCACTGTATTGATTCCATGTTTATCTATGTATTCCTTTTTAAGTTTTTCTTGGGATTGTCCAGCCCTTCTGTGCTGTTTCCATCTGTCCACTTGAAGTTTTGTTCTCTTTTGCTGTATTTTCCCCGGTCTGTCTCGATAGTTTTGTTGCAGGTGTCAGATTGTTGCTTTTTCTCTTTTCTAAGAGGTCTCAGACAAAGGTTTTTTTTTTTTGTTTTTTTTTTGCAAGTTTGATAACTGAGGTCTGTCAGGATAAGGTGTCACTGTGATGTGCTACCTTTTTAATGACAACTTCTTCAGAATCCTTGCTGTCCAATACTACTTATAGATGCTCTGGTTGATTTCAGTGAGACCTAGACTGCCTTCTCTACTTGGGCGATATATTCTGTCCTTTTTGTTTTTTCCATTTCTACTGGCTTGCTTTTTAGTAGAATGCAATGGGCCCCAGACCTGGGGTCTAAAGTTGCACCCTAAACACTGCTGGCATTGTATCTGAGGGCTCTTTTCAAGATGGTGAACATCCCCTGAATTGCAGCTATCTGCACTTGGGTGACCAGGGATTCGGATTTTTTCAGGTTCCTCTTCATAAGCCTGGTTGCTCCCACCACAACTGGAATGATATCTATTTATTTCAATGACCATGTTGTTCGTAGGTAATTTTTAACGTTTTGGTATGTTGTGATTTTCTCCCTTTCAGCTCTATTCAGGCCATAGTCATTGGGGACTGTTACATCAATAATTTTTGCTGTCTTCTCTTGCTTGTTCCAGATGACAATATCAGGTTTTATTGCACCTCCTTCGATATGTCATCCTGCTGGGATCCCTTTGTCATAAAAGATAGTTACTTTTCCGCTGGATGAGACTGGTGCTGGCTCATGCTCACTGCATGAATTCTCATGTGTGTGATCAGATTGCCCTTTAGTCCAAATCTTTTACCACATTCAGAACAGCCAAATGGTTTTTCCCCTGTATGAATCCTCATGTGTGTAATCAGGTTAGCCTTCTGTCCAAACCTTTTATCGCACTTACAACAGGCAAATGGTTTCTGTCCCGTATGAATTCTCATGTGCGTGATGAGATCACCATTCTGTCCAAATCTTTTACCACATTCACAACAGGCAAATGGTTTCTGTCCCGTATGAATTCTCATGTGTGTGATCAGATGGCTCTTATGCCCAAATCTTTTATCACACTCGGAACAGGCAAATGGTTTCTGTCCTGTATGAATCCTCATGTGTGTGTTCACATCACTCTTGTGCCCAAATCTTTGACCACATTCAGAACAGCTAAATGGTTTCTCTCCTGAATGAATTCTCATGTGTGTAATCAGATTGCCCTTCTGTCCAAATGTTTTACCACACTCAGAACAGCCAAATGGCTTCTCTCCTGAGTGAATTCTCATATGTGTAATCAAATCACCCTTTTGCCCAAAACTTTTATCACACTCAGAACAGCCAAATGGTTTCTGTCCTGTGTGAAATCTCATGTGTCTGATCAGATTGCCTTTTTGTCCAAATGTCTTACCACATTCAGAACAGCCAAATGGTTTCTCTCCAGTATGAATTCTTATGTGTGTGTTCAGATGGCCCTTTAGACCAAATCTTTTGCTACAGTCAGGACAGCTAAATGGCTTTTCACTTACTTGCATTCCTGTGCTTTGCTTTGCATCATGCATGTGACCATATGCTTTTCTACCCTGGCAGAATTTAAAGTCTTTCTTAGTAATGTTGCACTTGCTTTTACAAACAGAGTCATTGCTGTTTGTCTGCAAGTTAAATCCTGAACTCAGGCCTCTGGTCTGTTTCCATTCACAGCTGTTGTCAGTTTCATTTTCAGAACTGTCTGAACTCCCACCAATGGTATCTGGTTGGAAAGGACTATTCGGACTCAAATTGTTTGCTGGTTGTGGTCCTCCACTGTCCTCTCCATCAGTCTGTGCTCTCAGTGTTCTGTGTACAGTTGAGCTGCTGGCTACAGGTGCAGCCTCTGTGGTCTCATCACTCTGGCTTTGATGAACCTGTGATGGCTGTGGTTTTTTGTCATTTTCACTCTTCACAGGGACAGCAGTGAACGTGAGCTTAGAGACATCAGTCTCCTCCAAATGGTGAAGCTGCTGTCCTTGCTGACTTATCCAGAGATTCTCTTCTTCCTCTTTAATGTCCTCCTGGTCACCACTCAGATCCCACTCTTGCGGTACAGAGAGAATTTCTTCTTTAATCACCAACTGCTGCACATCTGCAAAGAATCAGTTAAATTGATATAGTTTAGAACAAGATATTTTTTTAATTAAAGGTTAATTTGCAGAATGGTGAATATAACCTGATAACAGTAGAGTACTGCTGTTCTAAAGGTTAGCCTCCTACTTTTTTTAAATTGTGTAGTGTATGGGAGTGTCACATACAGTGTTATACCTAACATAATTCCTCTTGCTTTTTGAGTGTTACCTGTCCAGTTCATCACGTGTTCATATCAATATTTGCATGAATGAATAGAAGTTGCTGCTCTATATTTCTGTGTGTCCTCTACAACCTGTTCACTTAATGTGTTCTACAAAAATTCTACTCATGCTAATTATCAGGCCCTGCACTTTGGTGAGCTAAAATAATCTATGCTCACTACATGTAATGCAGAGCACTTAAAGTGCATATCACTAGTAAATATAGTGCATCCAGAAAATATTCACAGCACTTCACTTTTTCCACATTTTGTTATGTTGCAGGTGATCCGTATTCCAAAATGGAGAAAATTATTTTTTTCCTTCAAAATTCTACTCACAACACCCCATAATGATGTTAATAACTTTGAAATCAATAATATTATATGATGTGTATTTCTGAGGTATTTATTTGCATCAAGAGGGTACCAGCTTAATTAGTTGAAAGTGATTGTAATGGTTAAAATATTACAATAAGTGTACTTGATTAATTTAATGTATTTACAGCATTAAACTGACCAAAAGTGTTTACAAGGTTAGTGATCTTTCTGAACCAGACAGGAAGCAATACAGTCTGCCACCTGTAGATGGCAGCACTGCTCACAAGGTTTGGAGATCCAGAAAGGCAGGGATTTCACTCGACAACTCCCTGTCGTGTTTGGTCTTTTCTTTCTGAAACGAGGCATTAGCACTCTGCTTAAAAAGAGGGAATAAACTTGGAAAACTCTCTTTTGGCCGTTTTGGGTCCTGTGGATCAATGTTGCTGAAGTCACTGCAGCTCCCACAATGCACCTTAACAGGAAATCTTAAATTTCTGACGTCCCGCAGGTATTAGCGGAGGCAAGCTAGGTTAACAACCCGTGTTACACTGCTAAGTTTTAATCTTTAGCGTGTTGTGAGTTTAACATCGGCAAGAGAACTCGTCATTTTTGTCCATTAGCTTTTATTCATTTGATCAGCGTCAATTTTAGCTGATGTTTTAGAAAGCTGCTAAGCTAATTCTTAGCACAGCGTGTTTTTCTACAATAAATCTCTGGACGCAGTGGGGTCCAGTTTTGTTCAAACATACATGTTAAACATAGAAACACACATTAAAAACAGCGTACTACTCGGCAGTCCGTTAGGCAAAAATTTAATGTTTTTGCTCAGAGCACAACAGAAATCCTTTCAAACATAAAACATTTAAATATGGATAAAAGCTTTAACTACATACAGTTCACAACAAAAACTTGCCCCCTTTTTCTCTCTCACATAATCCTTTGTGCACACATACATAAACCTTCTTGTCTGTCTGCCATCCCCTACATACTGTTTCCATCCATTTTGCTCATGTTAATGAGCAAGGCACCTCCTCTAACTCCACCAGGTGACAGATTAAACTGATGGAGATACACAACTTGTGTCGCTCAGTTCCAACACACATTGGCTTCTCAATCCATTGTGTCACTTTTTCGTTTTCCACCAACAAGTACTTTCCACCTTTTCCTCAGATTCTCTTTGGCACACCCTCAAGGAAAACAACTGATTTCCCTGAAACACCTTCAGGGTACACAACAATTATTATCACCTTTTTGTCTGTCAGGGCGAGTTAGTCTGCAAAAAAATTATAAACACACAGTTAAATTATAAACAGTTAGGTCAGCATGAGAATGGAGCAACTGCCATATGTTGGAATTCAACTGTGACGCTTCAGCACAGAGGGGCTGACCATCTGCACAGACAATTCCAGTCCAGCATGTTTCAAATTTCACTTATTGACAGCTCCCTAAAAATCCCACTGACAACCTAAACCCAACCTCAGCTTCCCGACAGGACTAAAAACGGGTCACTCTGTCAATCCAGGAATTCTCCTCCAGTCTTTGTTGTTGAATAAACAGCTTTTGACAGAATTTAAATAAGACATATAGGAAAACCACCCACGTTGTATGAAAAATAAACTATCCCAGTGTTGCCTTTGAAGGTTACGTTTGCACTGGAATGCCATTAGCCCTTGTTGGGCAGTATGTCTCATGGCCATGTTCTCGGTCTATTTGATATCTTCATATCTCCTCTGGGACGCTATGATATGTACTGTTCTTTTAGTTACCACGGGACAGACAAAATGCAGTTTTACTTTTACACATACCGTGTGTGTACAACGCGAGCAGTCACCGCATACAACCCCTGGCAAAAATTATGGAATCACCGGCCTCGGAGGATGTTCATTCAGTTGTTTAATTTTGTAGAAAAAAAGCAGATCACAGACATGACACAAAACTAAAGTCATTTCAAATGGCAACTTTCTGGCTTTAAGAAACACTTTAAGAAATCAGGAAAAAAAAAATTGTGGCAGTCAGTAACGGTTACTTTTTTAGACCAAGCAAAGGGAAAAAAATATGGAATCACTCAATTCTGAGGAAAAAATTATGGAATCATGAAAAACAAAAGAATGCTCTAACACATCACTGGTATTTTGTTGCACCACCTCTGGCTTTTATAACAGCTTGCAGTCTCTGAGGCATGGACTTAATGAGTGACAAACAGTACTCTTCATCAATCTGGCTCCAACTTTCTCTGATTGCTGTTGCCAGATCAGCTTTGCAGGTTGGAGCCTTGTCATGGACCATTTTCTTCAACTTCCACCAAAGATTTTCAATTGGATTAAGATCCGGATTATTTGCATGCCATGACATTGACCCTATGTGTCTTTTTGCAAGGAATGTTTTCACAGTTTTTGCTCTATGGCAAGATGCTTTATCATCTTGAAATATGATTTCATCATCCCCAAACATCCTTCCAATTGATGGGATAAGAAAAGGGTCCAAAACATCAACGTAAACTTGTGCATTTATTGATGATGTAATGACAGCCATCTCCCCAGTGCCTTTACCTGACATGCAGCCCCATATCATCTATGACTGTGGAAATTTACATGTTCTCTTCAGGCAGTCATCTTTATAAATCTCATTGGAACAGCACCAAACAAAAGTTCCAGCATCATCACCTTGCCCAATGCAGATTCGAGATTCATCACTGAATATGACTTTCATCCAGTCATCCGCAGTCCACGATTGCTTTTCCTTAGCCCATTGTAACCTTGTTTTCTTGTTTAGGTGTTAATGATGGCTTTCGTTTAGATTTTCTGTATGTAAATCCCATTTCCTTTAGGCGGTTTCTTACAGTTCGGTCACAGACGTTGACTCCAGTTTCCTCCCATTCGTTCCTCATTTGTTTTGTTGTGCATTTTCGATTTTTGAGACATATTGCTTTAAGTTTTCTGTCTTGATGCTTTGATGGCTTCCTTGGTCTACCAGTATGTTTGCCTTTAACAACCTTCCCATGTTGTTTGTATTTGGTCCAGAGTTTAGACACAGCTGACTGTGAACAACCAACATCTTTTGCAACATTGTGTGATGATTTACCCTCTTTTAAGAGTTTGATAATCCTCTCCTTTGTTTCAATTGACATCTCTCGTGTTGGAGCCATGATTCATGTCAGTCCACTTGGTGCAACAGCTCTCCAAGGTGTGATCACACCTTTTTAGATGCAGACTAACGAGCAGATCTGATTTGATGCAGGTGTTAGTTTTGGGGATGATAATTTACAGGGTGATTCCATAATTTATTCCTCAGAATTGAGTGATTCCATATTTTTTTCCTCTGCTTGGTCTAAAAAAGTAACCGTTACTGACTGCCACAATTTTTTTTTCCTGATTTCTTATAGTGTTTCTTAAAGCCAGATAGTTGCCATTTGAAATGACTTAGTCTGTGATCTGCTTTTTTTCTACAAAATTAAACAACTGAATGAACATCCTCCGAGGCCGGTGATTCCATAATTTTTGCCAGGGGTTGTATAAATGTCAAATGCAACATTTTTCAATCACATAACTTTCCTGATCCTCGGGCCATCTGGGTGCAGCGCTGAGACAGGTGGAAGAGACAGGCAGAGCGCTGTGATCAATTTACAAGCTGTAAATCCACTTCCTGTCAGTTTTTGAGAGTCTTGTGAGTTCGCTCCCCACAACTAGGGTTGCCAACTCTCTGAAAAATAAATAAGGGACACCTCACCGCCAGGGCCGACCGGCCGACTGACCATTGCCTTCACCCTTCCCAGCGTCTGTGTGAAATGATTTTTAACCATTTGACTGTTGACTTGACCCTGAATTTAGGTAGATGCATACATGCATTTGTTCTGATATGAACACGTGGAAAAAAAAATATTATTTAGCAATTTATTTTTAGTGCAAAATAAATTTTCACTCACAATTTCAATATGAGCATTCTGTCTTCTTTAAAAATAAATCTCTGTAGTGCTATTGCTTAACTTAAATTGTATAAATTAACAAAAAAAAAACAATAGAAAATTTGCATCATCCAAAACAATGTAACAGTGCAAAACAATGTAACAGTGCACATTTACACATTTAGTGTAATAAGAAGTGCAAAAAATAAAGTCTGAAAAGTAAACAATACTGTTGTCGCGCACCTTTTCCACCCAGCCATTTTCCTTTTCTCATTCTCCCCTGTATTTTTGCATTCTTTATTGTTTTGTTGTTTTTTTTTTTAGGAGGAGTAGTAACGACGTTACAGACATTGCTGTCCGTAGGCATATCTGCAGTGCCAGTGTTGGTGTCTGTATCGATATCAGCCATGCTGATTTGTTATTGTCGTCCAGCGACCGTCGTCGGCTCATGACGTAGGTATCTTTTTGCGAGCAGATGTCCCTCGACCAATGAGATAAGAGTTATTCTGTATCGTCAACTCGTGTCTGTCAGCTCATTGGTGAAAAGCAGGACAGAGGCTGGGATCAAATTTACCGTAAGTTTCCATATAAAGCGCCAGTCAATTCCATTGACATTTTACAGACTTTTTGATTCTCACAGAACTACGGGACAAACTGCGTCCCGTTTCAGGTCAATACGGAACGCACACTTTTATTTCCAAATAAGGGACGATTCCGTTTTTCAAGGGACGGTTGGCAACCCTACCCACAACCTACACATTAACGGGAAAAATCACAGAAACCTCCTTTACATCCTCCTAGTGAAGGTGAATCACTCCCAGGTTCAGATGGACTCATGCCCCAAGGCCACTCTCGTCTGTCTACTGAGGGTGATTCCCTCCCATGTTCGGCACAGACTCAGCCCCAGCATGTCGTGATTCCCGCAGCCGTGCTTCCACACTTCTCATGGGCAACAGCTACCGCAGCTGTCTTCAGTCCAAGTGACAGATTTCGGCAAAGGGGTCTTTCACCCAATCAGGCCTCTTAATACTTTTTGACTTAACACCTGTGTGTTAAGCATAAAAATTCAAAAAGAAAAAATAATATAGCACCTTCAACTGCACCACAGACTAAAACAGTTAAATGTGGTCTATTAAACATTAGGTCTCTCTCTTCTAAGTCCCTGTTGGTAAATGATATAATAATTGATCAACATATTGATTTATTCTGCCTAACAGAAACCTGGTTACAGCAGGATGAATATGTTAGTTTAAATGAGTCAACACCCCCGAGTCACACTAACTGTCAGAATGCTCGTAGCACGGGCCGGGGCGGAGGATTAGCAGCAATCTTCCATTCCAGCTTATTAATTAATCAAAAACCCAGACAGAGCTTTAATTCATTTGAAAGCTTGTCTCTTAGTCTTGTCCATCCAAATTGGAAGTCCCAAAAACCAGTTTTATTTGTTATTATCTATCGTCCACCTGGTCGTTACTGTGAGTTTCTCTGTGAATTTTCAGACCTTTTGTCTGACTTAGTGCTTAGCTCAGATAAGATAATTATATTGGGCGATTTTAACATCCACACAGATGCTGAGAATGACAGCCTCAACACTGCATTTAATCTATTATTAGACTCTATTGGTTTTGCTCAAAAAGTAAATGAGTCCACCCACCACTTTAATCATATCTTAGATCTTGTTCTGACTTATGGTATGGAAATAGAAGACTTAACAGTATTCCCTGAAAACTCCCTTCTGTCTGATCATTTCTTAATAACATTTACATTTACTCTGATGGACTACCCAGCAGTGGGGAATAAGTTTCATTACACTAGAAGTCTTTCAGAAAGCGCTGTAACTAGGTTTAAGGATATGATTCCTTCTTTATGTTCTCTAATGCCATATACCAACACAGTGCAGAGTAGCTACCTAAACTCTGTAAGGGAGATAGAGTATCTCGTCAATAGTTTTACATCCTCATTGAAGACAACTTTGGATGCTGTAGCTCCTCTGAAAAAGAGAGCTTTAAATCAGAAGTGTCTGACTCCGTGGTATAACTCACAAACTCGTAGCTTAAAGCAGATAACCCGTAAGTTGGAGAGGAAATGGCGTCTCACTAATTTAGAAGATCTTCACTTAGCCTGGAAAAAGAGTCTGTTGCTCTATAAAAAAGCCCTCCGTAAAGCCAGGACATCTTTCTACTCATCACTAATTGAAGAAAATAAGAACAACCCCAGGTTTCTTTTCAGCACTGTAGCCAGGCTGACAAAGAGTCAGAGCTCTATTGAGCTGAGTATTCCATTAACTTTAACTAGTAATGACTTCATGACTTTCTTTGCTAACAAAATTTTAACTATTAGAGAAAAAATTACTCATAACCATCCCAAAGACATATCGTTATCTTTGGCTGCTTTCAGTGATGCCGGTATTTGGTTAGACTCTTTCTCTCCGATTGTTCTGTCTGAGTTATTTTCATTAGTTACTTCATCCAAACCATCAACATGTTTATTAGACCCCATTCCTACCAGGCTGCTCAAGGAAGCCCTACCATTATTCAATGCTTCGATCTTAAATATGATCAATCTATCTTTGTTAGTTGGCTATGTACCACAGGCTTTTAAGGTGGCAGTAATTAAACCATTACTTAAAAAGCCATCACTTGACCCAGCTATCTTAGCTAATTATAGGCCAATCTCCAACCTTCCTTTTCTCTCAAAAATTCTTGAAAGGGTAGTTGTAAAACAGCTAACTGATCATCTGCAGAGGAATGGTCTATTTGAAGAGTTTCAGTCAGGTTTTAGAATTCATCATAGTACAGAAACAGCATTAGTGAAGGTTACAAATGATCTTCTTATGGCCTCGGACAGTGGACTCATCTCTGTGCTTGTTCTGTTAGACCTCAGTGCTGCTTTTGATACTGTTGACCATAAAATTTTATTACAGAGATTAGAGCATGTCATAGGTATTAAAGGCACTGCGCTGCGGTGGTTTGAATCATATTTGTCTAATAGATTACAGTTTGTTCATGTAAATGGGGAATCTTCTTCACAGACTAAAGTTAATTATGGAGTTCCACAAGGTTCTGTGCTAGGACCAATTTTATTCACTTTATACATGCTTCCCTTAGGCAGTATTATTAGACGGTATTGCTTAAATTTTCATTGTTTCGCAGATGATACCCAGCTTTATCTATCCATGAAGCCAGAGGACACACACCAATTAGCTAAACTGCAGGATTGTCTTACAGACATAAAGACATGGATGACCTCTAATTTCCTGCTTTTAAACTCAGATAAAACTGAAGTTATTGTACTTGGCCCCACAAATCTTAGAAACATGGTGTCTAACCAGATCCTTACTCTGGATGGCATTACCCTGACCTCTAGTAATACTGTGAGAAATCTTGGAGTCATTTTTGATCAGGATATGTCATTCAAAGCGCATATTAAACAAATATGTAGGACTGCTTTTTTGCATTTACGCAATATCTCTAAAATCAGAAAGGTCTTGTCTCAGAGTGATGCTGAAAAACTAATTCATGCATTTATTTCCTCTAGGCTGGACTATTGTAATTCATTATTATCAGGTTGTCCTAAAAGTTCCCTAAAAAGCCTTCAGTTAATTCAAAATGCTGCAGCTAGAGTACTGACGGGGACTAGAAGGAGAGAGCATATCTCACCCATATTGGCCTCTCTTCATTGGCTTCCTGTTAATTCTAGAATAGAATTTAAAATTCTTCTTCTTACTTATAAGGTTTTGAATAATCAGGTCCCATCTTATCTTAGGGACCTCGTAGTACCATATCACCCCAATAGAGCGCTTCGCTCTCAGACTGCAGGCTTACTTGTAGTTCCTAGGGTTTGTAAGAGTAGAATGGGAGGCAGAGCCTTCAGCTTTCAGGCTCCTCTCCTGTGGAACCAGCTCCCAATTCAGATCAGGGAGACAGACACCCTCTCTACTTTTAAGATTAGGCTTAAAACTTTCCTTTTTGCTAAAGCTTATAGTTAGGGCTGGATCAGGTGACCCTGAACCATCCCTTAGTTATGCTGCTATAGACGTAGACTGCTGGGGGGTTCCCATGATGCACTGTTTCTTTCTCTTTTTGCTCTGTATGCACCACTCTGCATTTAATCATTAGTGATCGATCTCTGCTCCCCTCCACAGCATGTCTTTTTCCTGGTTCTCTCCCTCAGCCCCAACCAGTCCCAGCAGAAGACTGCCCCACCCTGAGCCTGGTTCTGCTGGAGGTTTCTTCCTGTTAAAAGGGAGTTTTTCCTTCCCACTGTAGCCAAGTGCTTGCTCACAGGGGGTCGTTTTGACCGTTGGGGTTTTACATAATTATTGTATGGCCTTGCCTTACAATATAAAGCGCCTTGGGGCAACTGTTTGTTGTGATTTGGCGCTATATAAAAAAATTGATTGATTGATTGATTAACACCTGCAGTCTCACCCCCCAACAAATGTCAGCCTGCGCAATTACTAACTTCACATGAAATTCGATTGCTTTAAATTAAATTCAAATCAAATCCATCCAATCTCTGTTTTGACTAATTTACTGGACATTATTCAATTTATTTATTTCCCAAACAACACACATTAGGAATTATATAACGGCAGAGTGGATCCTTGTCATTTGATTGGTGCTTTGTATGTCACATGACATGGATTAATTCATCCCCTTTGTGTTGCATTGCACTCAGAGTGTGGCTTGGTTCCATACGTTTGGTACCATTGATGCCGGTATTTGGTTAGACTCTTTCTCTCAGATTGTTCTGAGTTATTTTCATTAGTTACTTCATCCAAACCATCAACATGTCTATTAGACCCCATTCCTACCAGGCTGCTCAAGGAAGCCCTACCATTATTTAATGCTTCGATCTTAAATATGATCAATCCATCTTTATTAGTTGGCTATGTACCACAGGCATTTAAGGTGGCAGTAATTAAACCATTACTTAAAAAGCCATCACTTGACCCAGCTATCTAAGCTAATTATAGGCCAATCTCCAACCTTCCTTTTCTCTCAAAAATTCTTGAAAGGGTAGTTGTAAAACAGCTAACTGATCATCTGCAGAGGAATGGTCTATTTGAAGAGTTTCAGTCAGGTTTTAGAATTCATCATAGTACAGAAACAGCATTAGTGAAGGTTACAAATGATCTTCTTATGGCCTCGGACAGTGGACTCATCTCTGTGCTTGTTCTGTTAGACCTCAGTGCTGCTTTTGATACTGTTGACCATAAAATTTTATTACAGAGATTAGAGCATGCCATAGGTATTAAAGGCACTGCGCTGCGGTGGTTTGAATCATATTTATCTAATAGATTACAATTTGTTCATGTAAATGGGGAATCTTCTTCACAGACTAAGGTTAATTATGGAGTTCCACAAGGTTCTGTGTTAGGACCAATTTTATTCACTTTATACATGCTTCCCTTAGGCAGTATTATTAGATGGCATTGCTTAAATTTTCATTGTTACGCAGATGATACCCAGTTTTATCTATCCATGAAGCCAGCGGACACACACCAATTAGCTAAACTGCAGGATTGTCTTACAGACATAAAGACATGGATGACCTCTAATTTCCTGCTTTTAAACTCAGATAAAACTGAAGTTATTGTACTTGGCCCCACAAATCTTAGAAACATGGTGTCTAACCAGATCCTTACTCTGGATGGCATTACCCTGACCTCTAGTAATACTGTGAGAAATCTTGGAGTCATTTTTGATCAGGATATGTCATTCAAAGTTTATATTAAACAAATATGTAGGACTGCTTTTTTGCATTTACGCAATATCTCTAAAATTAGAAAGGTGTAGTCTCAGAGTGATGCTGAAAAACTAATTCATGCATTTATTTCCTCTAGGCTGGACTATTGTAATTCATTATTATCAGGTTGTCCTAAAAGTTCCCTGAAAAGCCTTCAGTTAATTCAAAATGCTGCAGCTAGAGTACTGACGGGGACTAGAAGGAGAGAGCATATCTCACCCATATTGGCCTCTCTTCATTGGCTTCCTGTTAACTCCAGAATAGAATTTAAAATTCTTCTTATAAGGTTTTGAATAATCAGGTCCCATCTTATCTTAGGGACCTCATAGTACCATATCACCCCAATAGAGCGCTTCACTCTCAGACTGCAGGCTTACTTGTAGTTCCTAGAGTTTGTAAGAGTAGAATGGGAGGCAGAGCCTTTAGCTTTCAGGCTCCTCTCCTGTGGAACCAGCTCCCAATTCGGATCAGGGAGACAGACACTCTCTCTACTTTTAAGATTAGGCTTAAAACTTTCCTTTTTGCTAAAGCTTATAGTTAGGGCTGGATCAGGTGACCCTGAACCATCCCTTAGTTATGCTGCTATAGACTTAGACTGCTGGGGGGTTCCCATGATGCACTGAGTGTTTCTTTCTCTTTTTGCTCTGTATGCACCACTCTGCATTTAATCATTAGTGATTGATCTCTGCTCCCCTCCACAGCATGTCTTTTTCCTGGTTCTCTCCCTCAGCCCCAACCAGTCCCAATAGAAGACTGCCCCTCCCTGAGCCTGGTTCTGCTGGAGGTTTCTTCCTGTTAAAAGGGAGTTTTTCCTTCCCACTGTCGCCAAGTGCTTGCTCACAGGGGGTCGTTTTGACCGTTGGGGTTTTTACGTAATTATTGTATGGCCTTGCCTTACAATATAAAGCACCTTGGGGCAACTGTTTGTTGTGATTTGGCGCTATATAAATAAAATTGATTGATTGCACTCTTACGTGCATGCACACACGCTCACATGCGTGCCCATGCATGCCCATGCACACACATGCACACGTGTGCGCACACATACACACAAAACCAATCCACTGTGCTGCCTGGAGGTTGTTAGCAGGAAGAAAGAACAAAAGCTGGACTCACTTCTGACGTGATTTTTTTTCCCGTTGCACTGACGACGTATACAGTCTTATTTTTGTTGTTCACGCACGCACAAGTGCCGACCGGGGTGTGTGTGTGTGTGTGCGCGCACACGCGCCTGGGACACAACTCTCCTGAGACATAATTTGAGCTAACTGACACTGCTAATTCTTGTAAGACACACACACACAAAACAAATCCACTGTGCTGTCTGTTAGCAGGAAAAGAGAAAGAAAACCTGGACTCATTTCTGACGTGACTTTTTTTTTTTCGCTGCACTGAGGAGGTACACGGCTCGACCAAGCCGATTGCATGTGTGCGTGCGTGGGACAGCAACATGATTTGATTGAGTTAACTGACGCTGCCACACACACAATCCACTCCGCTGTAAGCCATCTGGATGCATGAAGAGCTGCTCACATGAAACGATGTGATTTTTGGCTGGACTGACGAACTAGATAAAGTCTTTTTTTTTAATGGAAGTCCGAAGTCAGTGCACAGCATCACGGACTACACGTCACAGTGGAACACCGAAATGTAAGTCCTTTTTCTGTTGTTTATAAATTAATAAGATATCAAATGACAGTGATCTATTTTAGCCATTATATATAATGAATGTGTTTACATTCTTTCAGTGGTACAAATATTTAATTCAGTGAAAGCTGGAACAAACCATTCAACTCGGCTTCGCCTCATTGAATGGTTTGTTCCAGCTTTCACCTCATGAAATATTCATACCATTGAACTCATAACCATTCATTATTTGTATAATATTCAATGTGCAGAAATTCTGTATAATAATACAACAGATTTTCTGCTCACTTTATTTTCGGTGGTTTGGAAGAAAATATTGTCCTCCATCCTTGATGTTCCCACAGTCAGAGATCATGATCACACCATCGGGTTTCAGCACCAAACTGCTAAGCCCTTGCTTCTTTTGGTCTGTCCTTGATCAACAAGACTCAGTTGTTACAGAAAACACAATTTATTGAATTTCACGTGAAGTTGAACAGGTCTGGTTCTCTCATGGACAGAGCTTGTGGGAACTCCATCCAAGAAAGACCCCGAACATAGCTTACAGTAAGGTTTTTATAGCCATGAAGTGGTCCTCCCATGTGTGTGCTTATGTGCTCAAAATATGTCATGTCGTGCTTAGGCCATGGTGCTAACTGGGTCACATCTGAAAGAAGTAAAAACCAAGACCTTGGGTTGGTGGCTGACTGGTGAGCCTGCTTACTGTTGTGTCTTTCAGGATGACACTAGCTTTTTATTTATTTAAAAAAATTTTTCTTTTTTTTTTACAAGATGTACTTTTTTGTGCAGATAAAAAAGATTTTAACAACACTGTCACTGTGCAGATAATGATTTTCAACAAGAACATATTGACCTGCAAACTTGTTGACTGTATTTGCTCTTAACCTCATGTAACCCCCAGCAGAAATGTAACAGGGTGATTCTTAGACTACAGGCACTTATGTCCTTTGATCATATTGTATGAAAAACAGAAAAAAGGGAAATTTCACACTTTTATAGTTATTTTTAACAATGAAAGTGTGTTAAGAAATTTGTTCTAGTAGTCTATGATGACTTTTTCACCTTTTTTTAGCATCATTATATATATATAACATATATATATGCAAATATTGCCATTTTGTGCTTGTCCCACACCCAGACTTTTGATCTTCAATGATAAAAATGAATGGTAAAGAAACGTTTTTTCTAATCTCTAAATAAAATATCAGTAAAATAATCAAAACATAATTGGGGTATTCAATGTCATACAACTGTTGTGATTTTTTTTTTAACAAAATGTAGTTGTCCCACACTATTGCCATAATTTCCACCACAACACTGTAATGTCCCTAAACAGTTTGTTTGGCTAGTTTCTATGGAGATAAACAGTGACATCAGAGCACATGTATATAGCGCCAAATCACAACAAACAGTTGCCCCAAGGCGCTTTATATTGTAAGGCAATGGTGTGGTGGAAATTACATTTACAAGGCCAATAGTGCCTGTAGCTAAAGAATCACCCAACAATGTCTTAACATGGACAGGCATTGACATTAAGCTTTTTAGTGTACTTGTCCTATAGGAAAAGCTGGTTGTCCGGACAAGCAAGGGTATCTGGCCCAGTTTTGGAGGTTTTAGAAAAGACATTCTGTTCAATATATTCTTCAAAAGGCGTGTTAATCGATGTGATGTTCGTTATCTAATGTTTCCCGCCACAGCATCTTGCAATTAGATGCTACGAACGCACACTCCATACAGTGGTCTCGTGCACACATGATGCAGGCTCCCCAGAAATTTTTAATATAGCGGTGCTGTTAGCAATTATCACCCGAGGCGGCGCGTTGAGTCATTTTGACTGGTTTTAGATGCATTTAAAGTAAGAATAATAGACAAAAAAAAATTACACTTATGTTGTAATATCAAAATTCTTTTTTGTATTTTTCTGTCTATGTTAAGAAAATAAATGACATTGAAAAGTTTAAAAACAGATTAATATTTGATGGACATAACATTTGCTCTCTTCTTTAAAAACGACACACTGTACCTTTAATCCAGTAAGAGTCCAGGCAGAGTTTTTCTGTCATGTTGACAGGTAAGCTTTTCTTTTTTTCTTCAACATTTTTGAGTGGAATTGCATACTTATTAAAAAAAACAATATAATCCCTAATTGTCTTGTTGGAACAAGAGCTAAATCTGGACTGATTTGTCAAATCAGAATCAAATTTATTGGCAAGTAAGTTAATACATACAAGTAATTTGATCTGGTGTCATTGGTGCATACACAACAATAATAAAAAGAAAATGAAAAAAATAATTCTGGAAGAAGTAAGGGAGTAAATCTGCTCTTTTATAGATGAATCCTGGATGAAAAACTTTCTGAACCAGTGTCTCGCTCTCTCTCTGTGTGTGTGTGTGTGTGTGTGTGTGTGGGAATGAGAGACTCTTCACTCGTATTTGAGCAAACTTTGGAAACATGAAGGATTTCAACTGTAAAATAAAGCCTATAAATGAATTTCTAGAGCTATGCAAGCAGAATGAGCTCTTTTTACCTAAAGACTTTGACAGAGTTTTTTCACTGTGCGCTCTGAGCTGCAGCGCTGCTCGGCTATCTGCCGGCGGGGTGGGGGGGAAAGGTTGAGCGAGCAGTTGCACAAAACAGCCTGGCTGGATTTTAGAAAAACTACCTGATAGCAGAGCAGACTGTGACGGCGCTGTCAGAACACTGATGGCACAGCGCCGTTGTTCCATTGTCTGGGGAGAACCTGTGATATGTTTTCCGATTGTCCGCTGCATGGAGAGTGGCAGGAAAAAACCGAAGACACTTTCTTGCGAGGTGCGAGACAATCTGTAGATGAGAAAACATCTTGTCCGGTCGGAAGATTTAGAGCTATTGCTAGTCCGATCACATTTTACACTTGTCCTGGACAATCAGACAAGCGTTAATGTCGATGTCAAGGACATTCAGAGTTGACCTGAAGCCACTCCTTTGATATCTTGGCTGTGATTGTCCTGCTGAAAGATGAACCATCACCCCAGTCTGAGGTCAAGCATGCTCTGGAGCAGGTTTTCGTTCAAGATGTCATACATGTCATGTACATTGCTGCTAGTAATGTGCGGTATGTACAGTTGACAATAGAAATTATATAAATTTGGCAGATGGTGGAGATTTAGACTCCACTGACCAATCGCGACAACGCTTGTTGATGATGTCATCATATCTTCCTCAGCGGCTGAGTCAGTGATGAAAGTGGGCCAATGGAAAAAAAAAATATATATATATATATATATTTTTTTTTTTTTGGCAAGGGCCAAGGGCCTGAAGCCCCTGGCATGGGGTCTGGGGGGTTCTCCCCCAGAAATATTAATAAATCTCATATGCATTCTGGTGCATTTTCTGGTCTAATTTACCCACCAAAAAAAAAAAGAAAAAGAAAAAGTCATTTTTTGTTGGGTCAGGTCAGTTTTTCCTTTTCCTTTTTTATTTTCACACAACTTGTATTGTGTTACCAGCCTTTAATCCAAAAAAACAAAAAACAAAAACATACATTCTGGTTCAGAAAAGTACAGAGTAAAAGAAATGACAATTCAAAGAACTCAAAGATAATAATAACAGGATCAATTCAAATGGAACAATAGGAGTATTTATCGCACATTAATGCATCAACTTGTTCAACTTTTACTCACTTCTGAGTTTTCCAAGTTTTGGCAGTGTTTTTAAAATTTCTGATTACTGTACATTTTGAAGTTAAAAAGCTTTTCTTACATTAGAAAACATTTTTAGGCAAATAAAACAGCATGAAAAGTCATGTAGTAATGGCAGATTCATTCATTCATTCAGCAAATGTGTGTTTCTGATGTGGTCAAGAAATATATTTCTTAAAATATAATGAAATATGAAACAGCACAGCTATTTTCTTTGATTGCTTGATGAATAAAAACCTTTAAATAAAAAAATCTGTTATTTAAAGTTCAGACTTTTCTTGTACTTACAGCAGTAACAATAAAAACTGTTTACCTTTATGTGGTAAAAAAAAAAAAAAAAAAAAAAAAGGTCAAACACTCAGCTTGACAGTGATTGATTCTGCAGCTAATTTAGCTGATAAACTTCAGTAGAGCACTAACGTCATGCATTATTTTCACCCACTCACCTCAGACAAATTTTTGTCCGTTGCTCAAACTCAATCTTGTGGCTCAAAGCGCCTTGGGGCAACTGTTTGTTGTGATTTGGTGCTATATAAATAAAATTGATCTGATTTGGTTTTGACTCAGAGTTAAGCTCTCGCCTGAATGCTAACACCATTAGCATTCTTAGCAGCTGAAGGCCTCACCCGTTAGCTCCACTTAATGCATGATTACTGGAGGAAAAACGCAGACACATGACTTTCAATGTCCACAACAAAGTAAACCATTAGGAAAACAACAACGCAGTCCTCAACCATATGACTTTATTCACCTTATTCAGCCCCGCCCACTTTTACAACAGAGGCATTTCCGTTTTGTCTTTGGACTTCTGGTGAACAGTGTTTTCAGTATAGAACAACGCAAGATATTACACGGGTAGAAACAAAAACCTTTTTGAAAAGCTCAAAGAGATTGACTCTGGCTCACCCACGGGTCATAACAGAGTGGGAAGATGACATGAAAAAGTGGCCCTCCGTTATTTTTAACTACTTTGTGTTGTCACTCTGTGTGGACGGTTTGGCTATGAGGAACCACGAGTTTTGCACCGCACAGCGCCGCTGAAGCTCGTATAAAAGCACAATCAAGTTAAAATACTACGTGCCAAGTAGTACCACCGTAATGCCAAGATTACATAACATTAATATACATATGGTGTTATTTCATGCAGTGTTTGGTTGTATCACACACCAGAAAATGAGTAAATAAGATAGCAGCTAACGCTACAACCACAGCTTACCCGTTTATCTCAGTAACATCCGCCGTGGCTTCTTCAACGGAGCGTTATAATCCAACCATTTCTCTGGGTAAGGATCCAGTGGTGTGGGTTTTTTTTCCTCCATAAAATAAAAAGAACAGACATAGGGACGTTTGGGTGGATTTTTCAAATTCAGTGCCTTTAGCCAGCATCAGAGATCCTTGTCTTTCAATGGAGTTAACAAGTTAAATGGTCATCCACAGCACTCAGATCTCTCCTTTCCACATTCAAAACATCATTCTGAAAGTGACAGTTTCCTCTTTTTCCAGTTAGCTAATCATTAGAAGCAGTGGCAAACCAGAAGCTGTTTGACAAAATGGAGCCACCCACCCTGACTTCCTGAATAAGGTGAATAAACTTTTAAGCCCAAAACAAATTAACCCTTTGGAAATTATTGGCGGGATGCAAACCAACACGGTGCATTACCGCCACCAACTGTTTGGGCGTGGAACTGAAATTAACTGACTGAATGGGTGTTGATGTATGTTGTCAAAAATAACCCGGACACATTCACCATGTGAGTAAAAACCCTGATTTCCAGTCATTTCCGGAAGACTTTCATCACTGTTTCATAATAAAAGACAGAGGAAGCGATCAGAGCGCCACAGCTACACGGGCTGCTGATGTTGTGTTCACTGGGCCTCCGTCATTTCAAAGCGTCAGTAGCAACTCATCAGATATCGCCTCAGTTCTGCTTAAAACTGAATTTAAAATGATTTAAGAGGTTTTACTTTTGTCATCTGATGGCTAATAATCACATTATTCCTTCTAATCGATTTGGGTGTAGAGACTCAGACGAGCTGCTGTGGTCCCAAAATGATGCATGCGCAGTGGAGGCAGGGCGGACCAATTTGTGTGTGTGTGTGGGGGGGGGGGGGGGGGGGGGGGGACCATTCGGTCTGCGACAACGGTACTGCAAATTTCCACCCGGCTCTCAGGTACAAATTGGCTGTGTCACCCAGCACAGATTTTCTGAAAAATTAACTGAAATGTTGCTGAAAATGTATCAATTTGATCGTATTTCAACCTTATAGAGTCACAGTTTTGCTTTATTTTGAAATTTTAAACAAATAATTACCACAGAAAAAAAAGTTCTTTATTTTCATTACTCATTAAGTCACTGTTCATGCACTTACTTAATATTTGTACAATGTCTCAGAATAACCAACTTGTGCTGATATTATTATTATTACATAGCCTGTAATTATAAGATACATGTTGGTTATATGAACATTACTGTAGAAACATGACTTGCTGTAATCTTTTTAACTGCTAAATCAAGCTGTGTGTAATAATTTGTCAAACTGTTTTTCTACTCGCCCAATTGAACATTGAAGAATGTGCACAGCTAACCAAAAAGATAGCTTCGATAACCGTTAATCCACTAACTGAAAAGTTAGCTTTTAAAAAGCTGAACCGATGAACACCTAAAAAATTTGACGGAAGTTACAGATAAAAGCTAAACCGATAACTTTCAGTATTGACTTCAGTGCACCGGCAGCTACTGACAACAATGAGTCAACGCTTCTGTCTCAGGTCCACCTTATCTCAGCAAGAGACCTGTGACCAGAGAGAAAGGAAAGGGAAGAGACAAAGGAAGAGGGAAGAGGAAAAAAAAAATTATCACCATACAGAATTGCAGGCGTATCACTGATGTCATGCACAGGCAGACAGTTTTGACTTATGGTTAAAATTTTAAACAAACTAATTCTGGACAAGGTATTGAAATTAATGTCACGTCTGTCGTTTTATAAAGTGAAAATATCAGCTATAT
Source organism: Thalassophryne amazonica (assembly GCF_902500255.1). NCBI lineage: Eukaryota > Metazoa > Chordata > Actinopteri > Batrachoidiformes > Batrachoididae > Thalassophryne > Thalassophryne amazonica. The sequence goes on from NC_047118.1 coordinate 86,532,135, forward strand.
GTTTTAGTTTTAAAGTAATGCACTGATTTTGATGGTTTTAGTGTTTAGACGCACATGCCGCAATGCATTATGGGTAAATTAGTTTCCTGACATGAGTGGTTGGTTGGTTGGTATAACACATTATTGAAATGTGTGATGGGTTTTACAAATAAATCTAATTTAATAATTTCATAAATTATTAAATGATCATTTGCAAAATAAAAGGCAATCTGAAAACTCAAAAATTGTGTTTGTTAAGTAATTCAGCACTTTTAGCGAATGTGTGGCATGAACATGTGCCATGAACACTGCCATCTACTGGCCAGTAGATGGCAGTGTGAACACCATGTGCCACACATTCGCTAAAAGTGTTGAATTACTTAAACACAATTTTCAGTTTTCAGATTGCCTTTTTAAACTAATTAAAAAATTACAAATTTACAAATACATATTTGTAAAATGCACCACACCTTTCAGTAACTTGTATACCAACTAACCAACCACTGACATCACTGAAACTAATGTTTCCATAATGCACTAGAGCATGTATATCTAAACTGTAAAACCTTTCAAATTAGTGCATTACTTTAATACTAAAACATATAGCTGATATTTTCACTTTGTAAAATGACAGACGTGGCATTAATTTCAATAACTTGTCCAGAATTAGTTTGTTTAAAATTTTAACCATAAGTCAAAACTGTCTTGCTGTGCATGACCCCAGTGATACGCCTCCAAGCCTGTATGGTGTTAAAAATAATTCATCTTTTTTCTCCCTCTCTCTCTTTCTCTCTGGTAGTCATATCTCCTCTGTCTGTGAGTTTTATCATTCATAGCTGCCTGTCTACTACAAAACATGTTGTTACATGTTTTGTAGCACACAGACAGGCAGGCACTAAAACCTTTGATTTCAGACTTTACAAATAACTGTTAAGCTTTATTCACTATGCCTGCAAAAATATGGTAGCGGTCTAAAAGTTATCGGAGCTAAATCTATTGGAAGCTAATTGGTCCGCTGATGTTTTTCAAAGTTATGTGAAAAGCTAATCCGCTAACGAAAACATTAGCTTCAATAATTAGCGGTTAGTGGATTAGCTGAACTGTACCCACCACTGGCTGCGCACATAATAGACCTACCATTGGGGACAGATAAATATTATTTACTGGATTGCTACAATATGTAACTTTGCTCAGAAATACTCAGGCTACTACTGTATTTCAAAAAAAATTCTCATGAAATTTCTTCAATTTCTTGCTCTAAAGCAATGGGTCACAATCTACAAATTAATTTACAATGAGAACCACCTTAGCAAACATTTGGCCTTCCAATACCGCAAAAACAACCTGAATTATAAAATAATTCAATTCAACTCAATTTATTTATATATTGCTAAATCACAAAATACACAGTTGCCCCAAGGCAGCAATGTGTAATTTCTAAGAACTATGAAGGCAAAGATTTAAAGGTACCTTGACACATGAACGGCATGCCAGACAGTAAACTCGTTGTAAACTGTGTGAAACTGTGTGCAAGTGCGCCAAGAAAATTTTGAAATGTTCAAAATCTCTGGCACGCATTAATTATGTGAACTACACGTGAACATTATGCAAACAATTCAAAAATACTGTGTCTCACTGAGAGTCACTGCATCAGCAAGTGCATCACAGCGCAGCTCATCTGAACAATTATGACAAAATGTTAAAGTAGACCTGCACTGAAATAAATGCAGTCAGATCTTTGGACCAAAAAATGACATATTTACACATAAGATCCTTCTGAATGTAGTAAAGTAAATCTGCAAGCCCATATCTGTCATTCAACAGAGAAATCTTCATTTAAAAATGACATTTACAGCTAAAATTTAGCCCTCCACAAAACTGTCATCACATCCGGGACGCTGCCGAGACGTCAGAGAGAAAACTCTATCCCAGCATGCATTGTGCGCGCCAACTGTAATTTGTGGATTTACGTCAGTTTGCATCTGCACCTTTTTATTGTCTTATACGGAAGGATCTACTTTTTTTAAAACTTCATATTGTCTTGCGGCACGTTTGGTGAGTACACATTTCTTTTATTTGTGCTTGAAAATTATTTTGGGGGACTTTTTCATACGCCCGTTTGATTGAGTGGTATTGCATTGAAAATCTACTGTCTTTCGCCTCTGGTGTTACTGTCGCAGGGTACGGAGGCGGGACCCGCAAAGAATCCAAGTCATTAAAAAGGTATAAACCTCTCTCAGCGGCCACGGAGCTCTGCGGCTCCGATTACCGAGACGTGCGGCGCTGCTGAAAGTCTGTCCTTGCAGCAACAGGTGTCACCGGCTGCTCCGCATCAAAACAGCGAGTGTATTCTCTGGACTTGTGCCAAGTTGGCTGCACCTCCATTCAGTAGACAGGGACGTGGTGCCGGCTGCACAACAGACACGGGCGATGTGAGTGGCCCGCTTCGGCGGTTACCGAGCCTGCAGACTCAGTAAGCGCAGCGAAGGCAGAGAGCGAGGCGTCGGGGAAGAACGGCACCCACTGTCGATGTCGCTCACCGCTGATCTGAGCATGCAGAGCTGTATCTCACATTCATTGCTGCTTACTTTTGGATGCTGAAACCAGGATGTGTATAACAGTAACATTATTAACAGATAAAATCAATTTCAATGCGGGATCGGACTGAAGGCGTGAGCGCTCCGTCTTCTGCCGAACGTCACTGCAATGTCCCGGATGTACAAACAGTTTTCGCTGAGGGCCAAATTTTAGCTGCAAATTTGTCATTTTTAAACGAAGATGTCTCCGCTGAATTACAAATTTGGGCTTGCAGATTTACTTTACTGCATTCATAATGTTGTCATGCTTGACCTGTGTGTCACTTCTTTTGATGATATGACAAAATTAAAGCCATCAAAAGGAAGAACGTAATTTCATGGCGAAGGGTCAATATTCAGCACGCCGCCACATGGACACAATTACTTGTAGCTTCAGCGCAATCATCGCCTACGTTCATCAACTTGATCTGCACGTTTTACAAGTGGAATGAAGTTGATGTGACATCAGTACCTGATAAAATATAAATAAGACATTTCCTGTTACCACCGGGGGCACTATGACTTAGGTGGGAAATTACTATATGGCGATGTTCAGAGCGGAGCGCTCATTGTGTCCAGCAAGTCTGAAGGATCTACGATTAAGTATGTGGGCGTGACGCCGTGACAGCCACTTGAAACGAAATGGTGCGCTCCGAAACGCTCGCCAAAGTTTGACGAACCCTAGCAGCCACGCCTTGTGACCTACAGAAATTCTTTTAATAACTTTTGATCAGCATGGGGTCATGATGATGTGTACCAAATTTGAAGATGATTGGATGAAATCCCTAGGACAAGTTTGTTCAAATGTAAGTACTGGAAATTGCCCAAAATTGCAAAAATGACCTCAAAATTTAAATTTCAAATCAAAACGGCCGACTCCCTGTCAACATTTCACCACGATGTTAAGCGAGTTTTTTGTGTGTCCCAGCATGGTAAATATGTGTACCAAATTTTGTGAGGCTACGACAAAAAAAAACAAACAAAAAAAAAAACGCCAGTGGGGAGAGTCTTCTGAAAATTTGTAGGGCGTGCCATTTAACCATTTAGCTGTAAGCATGTGCGCGACCCCCAAAATATCGAATTTCGGATCCGGCCGAATGACTTTTCAAAGTCTGATGAGTTTTTGTGCATGGGAAAGGGGTGAAATTGGGTGGGAAAAGTGTACGGAATAATAATAATAAACAGTGCGATTATAATATGGTCCTTGTAGGATGATTTTGTCGTCACTCAGGTCCTAAATACACAATATAAATACCAGACATCAATACTGGTTTACTCAGTAAACCAGTATTGATCAGTATTTACTATGTATGAACAGTGCTACGGCTATTCCTCTTCTCCTCGTCCTCTGTCTTCCTGTTACTCCGCCTCCCCCTAATTGAGGAGTTGTAGTCTGATGGCCTGAGGGACAAAAGAGTTTTTCAGTCTGTTGGTCCTGCACTTGGGAAGGAGCAGTCTGTGGCTGTTTAGGCTCCTCTGGTTGTGGATGACGGTGTGCAGAGGCTGACTGGCATCATCCATAATGTCCAGACGTTTGCCCAGTGCTCTCGTCTCTGCCACCGTCAGAGAGTCCAGCTTCATGACAACCACGGAGCCAGACCACCTGATCAGTTTGTCCAGCCTGGATGTATTGCTCCCCTAGCACACATACAGATACTCATAAGTAGGGCTGTCACAATTATTACAATATTCGTCAATCGCAATTATTTTTCATATTCGCGATTACTTTTCATATTCGCGATTACCGTGAATTATTTATTTTATCCACAAAGCATAAAACGACTCAGAATCTGACGTCATTGTACTGCAGCCTCACTCTCGTCTTAAGGCGGGACAATAACATGGAGGCTGAAGAGCGATCCGTCCTGCCGTTTGGATAAGACGGCCGATTAAAACAGTGGCCGTCTTCTTCAAAAGCCGTCTAAAATGCGGAGCTGTCGGTGTGTGTGTGTGTGTGTGTGTGTGTGTGTGCGCGCGCGCAGAGTCAACAGGCTGCAGACTGGGAGAGAGGGGGTGCGTGAGAGAGATTCCTGAATGCAGGCGTGACATGTTACAGTCTGAGAACCATCAGTGCACAGCAAGCGTGGAGCAAAACCAAAACGTGAAGCTGCTTTTACTTGTCTCTGAACTTTCTCTAAAGGTGTGATTCTGCTGTTACCATCCTGTTCACACAATGTGCACGTTGTATGCTGAATTTATGAGATCATGAGATGAAATAAACGGTCAAATAGCTTTAAAAACATATTTAAAAAATGAGAATATATGAATGAACTGAGCCACAAAAAAAAAAAAACCCTGACATGAAGAAGCTGTGGTGATGTTCAGATGCACAGATCACAAAAAGCAGGTGAGAACTCTGAACTTTAACAGCTGTTACTTTCCAAAGGTATTTATTTGTTCAATATGGGCTTAATGCAGTGTTTAAGCACAAAACGTGACTGATGAGGAGAAACAATTTCAGAAATGCAACAGAAACAACCACAATTCAGAAAAAGTTGGGACTGTATGTAAAATGAAATAAAAATAAAAATGCTGCACCATTCCCAGTTTCTCCACTCACAGAAACCAAACGTTCTTCCAGAGTTGTGTAATTATACTACAATAGTAGAATATAAAGGGAAAAAAAAAGAAAAAAATAGACAATATATTCGTCAATCGCAATTATTTGTCTGACAATTAATCGTCTCCAGAAATTCCTAATCGTGACAGCCCTACTCATAAGAAGGAATGAAAACGCAACTGTTTTACCAAGCCATTACAATGTAAATATTAAAAAAAAAAAATACCTTTGAGACTATTTCAAATGTGTTCATGAAGTGCAAAAAACAGCTGCAGCAGTACACAAATTCCTCTGTGATTTCGGGAGTGAACAGGGGTGGTTTCATCTGCCAAGTTCTGAGAGCAAATAATTAATCCGCTAGGAAGGACTTATTTTATATAATGCAACGTCAATGCAGCGTCCAACGGCACAAAGAGCAGCATCCAGTGGGACAAAGCGGGTCACATTGGCACAACAAACTGTATGGCAGTGCAGGGGTTAAATGCTTGCAAGTGTCAAGGTGCCTTAACTTTAACATGAGCAAGCACCCTGGCAATGGTCGTGAGGAAAAACTCCCTGGAAGAGTTAAGTGTACAAACTAGGCTAGCACAGAGCAGTTTGCACATCTTGGCTCGCCCACCGCATTGTGGGATCTTGGTTACAACACAACAGCTCAAAATAGCAGAAAGCAATATGGATTATGATGATTTAGATCATTTAAACTGAAGTTGACGGCTTAAAGCCTTTTTGCATTTGTTGAAGACCGCCTGTGACCTCTAGGACTGTATCCGGCAGTAAATAATTTTCCATCTGAGACATATAACGAGGATCTGCCCCATCCTGTCCATGGCTGATGCTGAGACCCTGATTCATTCTTTTGTTTCTTCTAGACTAGATTATTGTAATGTTCTATTTTCAGGGTTACCACAGTCCAGCATCAGGGGTCTTCAGCTAGTTCAGAACGCTGCCGCCAGACTTCTGACACGTGGCAGAAGATCTGAACATATCACACCCATTTTGGCATCTTTGCACTGGCTCCCTGTCTCTGTGAGAGCAGATTTTAAGGTTTTGCTATTGACTTCTAAGGTTGTTCATGGACTGGCGCCATCTTATCTGGCTGATCTGGTGGAACTCTACGTGCCGGCCTGTGCTTTGCGGTCGCAGGATGCGGGACTTCTCTGTGTTCCCAGGGTGAAGAAGAAGTCAGCAGGTCAAAGAGCCTTTTGGTATCGTGCACCCACCCTGTGGAACAGTCTTCCTGTGACCGTGAGGCAGTCTGAGTCCGTGGACATTTTTAAGTCAAGACTCAAAACCTATTTTTATTCTCTTTCTTATGAATAGTTTTTATTTTTGTTTTATTCTTTCACTTCTGTTTTTATTTATGTATTTGATTTTTTTATTCATTTTTAATTATTTATTAGTTTTTCTGTCATGTTGACAGTTTAGTTTTTATTTTTAATATTTCTGAGTGGGATTGCATACTTTTTTAAACAATATAACCCCTAATTGTCTTGTTTGAACAAAAGCTAAACCTGGACTGATCTGATTGCCAAATCAGAATCAAATTTATTTCTCTTTTTCTTTATTTCTCACATACAAGTAATTTGATCTGCTGTCATTGGTGCATAAACAACAATAATAATAAAAAGAAAACAAAAAAATAGTTCTGCGAGAAGTGAAGGAGTAAATCTGCTCTTTTAAAGATGAAATCCTGGATGAAAAACTTTCTGAATCAGTTTTTCACACTTTGTTTCACTGAGGCTGTGTGGTGAAGATGATCGTTGATTAAAATTGCTTCGCTGCTTTTTAACAGCATGTAGCTTCTCTCCCTCTCTCCCTCCTCCTCCTCGCTCTGAATCCAAAAGTAATCCGAACAGTGTTATTAACTCCTCAGTAAGAAAAGAAGCCATTGGCTGTCCAAAAAGTCGCTAGAAGTAGCTAAATGATGTCATCATCTAATTTTATTATTGCATATTATATCATACTATACATATTATTTGCATAGTATGATGTCATAACAGATACTGCAGAAAAAAACGTGGGAAAGACCACTGAATATGTTACCAACCTTTTAATATTGTTTTGTAAATTCCATATTCATAAATGCAGAGTACTGAAAAGGAATTTACACAGACTTCCGGCTGAATGTGAACAATATATAAGCAGAATCTCCCAAATGTCACAAAACTGTCACACTCTATAAGGAACTTTTTAAAGAGAATTAATGTTAAAGAATCCCTTTACTTTTGTTACTGTACAATCTCTTATTTTCTATGTCTTTCTATTTATAATGATAATACTGTGAATGTTATTGTGGTCTTAACTGTTCATTTACTGTTTGTTAATGTATTTGCTGAAATAAAGCTTTGAAAAAAAACATTGTGGGAGAGGGGAAAAAAAGTGGGTAAAACCACCTTAACAATATTTAGAACTACAGTACAAATAAACTTGATTGTTGGTTTGTTTTTTTATTTTATCTATTTTGTCATTAAAATTGCTATCACTTAAAAAAAAAAAATAAATAAAAAAACTTCTCAAGGCCAGGCCTTCTCAAACCCTGAAGACTAATTAGTCACAGCGCAGCCAAGGAGGTAAGCAGGCTGAGCGAGTACGATTGAGGTTTAACATTCAATGTGGGAACAGCAGCGCATCACGCGCGAGTGATTGAATGCGGAGGATTGTAGATAATTGGGGGGGGGGGGGGGGGGGGCAGTGCTGCCGCTTGGTGACAACAGAAACTTTCACTTTTGAGTCACCAAACACCAGAAAAGTCTCCAGTGACACCAGGAAAAGTAGCTAGTCACTTAAGAAAATAAATTGGCAAGAGGGTTTGGAAAGTCACAAGACTTAGTGAGAAAGTTGCCAAGTTGGCAACAATGAATCTGAAGAAAACTAACTATGAAACCCTCAACAGTTTCTTCATGTTTCTACAGTTAAAAAACAAAAACAAAAAAAACAAAACAGTTTTAAATCCTTGAAACTTTAGTTTTAAAAGTTTGATTGTGTAAGGTCACCTATGCCCATTGATAATGTAACATAGAGCTGCATTGGGAAGTGTATCCAGCATAAAATGTGCCAAATGAACTTGTGGATCCATATCAGAACTAGAGCCCAACCGATATGGATTTTTTGAGGCCGATGCCGATAATGATATCTGGATGAAAAAAATGCAGATAACTGATAATTCGGCTGATTTGCCGATAAATCAGCCGATATTATTTTTTTTTTAATGAATAAAATGTTCTTTTTTGGACCCTTAACAAACAAGGCATGAGCTAAAAGCTGAAGCTTTGTCCTCATATTGATTAATTTTATGACAGAGAAGAATTTTCAAGTTCAAACAATGCAATTGGAGCAGTTAGGGGGTTATTCAAACAGGCCAACTAGTAAGATATCACTCCTGAAAATGATCTTTGCCATATCACGTGAGGTAAATCTGCCCTACGATTGGATTTTGGAAAACCATGTGACGGAGAACCAATTCCGATTGGACACTCACATTGCGCACGTCATCACACATCTTCTATGAGGAGTACCAAGATGGCCGACGTTGGATCAAAGGTCTGCGGAGTAAACTTTTCAGCAAAAAAAAAAAAAAAAAAGTATCTATTTCATATCATTAAAAAGATATTTACAATTTAGTAAAGCTTGGTCCCAGCCATCGTATACGACGGGGTCGGGCCCAGAGGGTTAATGGCGAACAGCAGTAATTTCCAGAACCCTTCCGGACGACGAGTGAATCTGAATGTTTCAACCTCTTAGCAGTAAACGAAAGTTTTTTTCATGCTAGAAATAAGGTCTATACAACATGGGCTTAATAAAAAGCGTGACTGACACAATGAAACACATTTGACACATTACTAAATAAACTGAGTTAATCAAACTGAGTTGAACTGAAACGGGAGAAATGTGGGGTGAATGTAATCACAAACTTATTACAAACAACATCCTTATAAACTTACTTGTATGCTTTTGCCAACCGATCAGTGCAGTGTGATGGCGAACTACGGGGACCACTGATGAACACTTTTAAGCAGGGGTGTAAGCAGCTCTCAGTTGAATGGAGTCAGAGCTCCATCTACTGGACAAACGGTGCAAGGACATTTTACATTGCCGACACAAACATTATTTCACTAACTGTTCTGTTTGAGAAATTATCAGCTTTCTATCGGCAAAATTTCGGCCAATAGTGAGTACTTTGAAAAGGGTTATATCGGCCGATAATATCGGGCTCTAATCACAACCATGATGCCCCCCCCCCCCCAAAAAAGAAAAGATCACACAACAGAACTGAAATTGAAATTTGAAAAGAGAGTGCAGTTGCAAAAAAAACAAACAACAAAAAAACAAAACGAAAGATAAAATACAAACTACTGTGTTACCCTACTGTGGGTTCTAGATCGGGTAGTGTTTATAAAATAGGTAGCTGACATTTTTCAAGGTTGGTAAATAAATTAAGTTTCTAAAAGAAGTTTGAATGACATGCTAGTCTAGAATGTTTTTAGAACCTTAGACCTCAACAATTTTTAGAGGAACTCAACCCTTTTGTTTCCTGTTCATTACATAATTTTTAATGTTAATTTACTGTCATAATGTACTTAGAAACTGTTTAAGTTCATGTTATTATATACACATTATTATAACTGTTATTATCATCAGTATTGTTATTAATAATATTTTATTATTACTTCAATTTTGTCATTTGATTTTTAAATGGACCACAATGGAAATAAGTGTTTTCACTGTTTTGTGTCATCCATGTATTTTTAATGTATTTACAATTATATACTTACATTGAATTTACTAAATGAAATCCCGCACAATTTTAATATATAGATGATTTATCGTTCCCTGCTGGAATGGTGTGAGTCCAGAATGCAATTACCAACATCTATTGTTCAGTGTTGTAGGCCAATATCCATAGTTTCTCCAAAAATATTAGTCCTATCAACGTCCCGTTTTGGTGGCATTCATCCTTAACCCAAAATACATAAAAATACCAAACAGCAAATGTTTGCAAAATTACATCAAAACTACTGCACGGATGTTGACAAAAGTTTCAACACAGACACTAGGCCATGGAAGACTCCATTAAATTTTGGAGGTGATCTGGATCCAGATTCTGTATCAAGTTTCACTTTATATAGGCTTTGAAAGATTACATCAAAACCACTTCACGGATTCGTACTAAATTTTCATCAAGGATACATATTAGGCGAACTTTTTGGAGGTGATCCATATCCTGGATCAAGATTTCACTTTATATAGGCTTTGAAGGATCATGTCAAAACTACTTAATGGATTCTTACCAAATTTGCACCACAGATAGATATCCAGGCATGGAAGGCTCCAATGAATTTGGGAGGAGATCTGGATCAGGATTGGTGGATGTCAGAAATCTCCGATTGCTCTTGTATTCATTATATTTGTAAGTTTTAAGTTTTCAAGCAAGCGAGTTTCCACTGTTCCAAACTTTCAAATTTAGACATTATAACTCCATGTGTCACTGTGAGTGTGAGAACAGAGAGAGCTCTTACCATCACCATGTGGTTGTAAATTTGAGCTGCTGGCTGGTTGTGATCCTCCACAGTCATCTTCATGAGCTTCTGTTTTTAGTGTTCTGTGTCTGTTCAAGTTCCTGGAGAGAAGCTCCACTTCTGCACTCTCATCTTCTTGGCTTTGATGAAGTTGTGATGACTGTGATTTTTCTTCATCTTCAATCTTCACACAGATAACAGTGAAAGGGAACTTAGTGATATCAGCCTCCTCCAGCCCATGAAGCGGCTTTCCCTCTTAACTTACCCAGAGTTCCTCTTTGATGTTTGTAGGCTCTGAGTTCTTTTGATCCAGACTCTGATTCCCTTCCTGCCACTCAGAGAGAATGTCTTCTTTATTCACTAACAGTTGCTGCATGGCTGTAGGAATTTAATTGAATAAAACAGTCAACAGTTGTGAATAAAAAATAAACGAGCATAGTGTGTGCATGTGTCCTAACTACAGCATGTTACTGTACTGAGAAATTCAAGTCAGGTCTGGGATCGTGTGTCAGTGTTAGACTGTGGGCCCTTGGCATGACATGTGGCTAGAAATCAATTTTCGTGAACAAACCAAGCAGACTAATTGAACTTGTGTTTTTTAGACTACTTCAACCAGTAGAATCCGAATCTGGTTGTTGTCACATTGTAATCTTGCACATTATGGAGCTATATGGCATTTGGGGTCAAAATCACCCATGTTTTAAATTAACCTCTAATTTGATAAAATTGTTAATACACTCTAAAAAAAAAAAATCATGAAAGAAGGTAGTAATTCCAGCTTAAAATAAACATGTAATTCTAGTATAAACATTTGCGTTTGCTGCATGTACTTAATTCAGCATGTCAAACCAACTCAAAAAAAAAAAAATCCTTATTTTTAAATGCAATTTAAACGCACAATGTTGAATCATCTCAACAAGTCACAATATTGAGCTGGCTCAACTAAAATATCTATCTTGTGAGCACTTGTGGTGGCCTCCATGGGTCTTACTGAAATGACTGTCATTCAGTGCATCTTATTCATGACCAATATTGCAGAATTACACATCAGGGCCAGCCCGTACGCACAAAGCAGCCTAAGGCTAAAAATAGCTCCTAGTGATGTTATTCTAAGTCTTAGAATTTCTCGAATTCTTAAGGGCCTTTCACACCGGACAAATTGGAAGCATAAGAGGTGTCACGAATTGGTCTAAAAAGCATTATCTTCAATGAGACGTGTTGCTTTTTAGAGGCGTCAGAAGCGTCGCATCAAAAGCCGAGCTGAACCGACGCTTCTGATGGGAGCACACATTGCCACTTGTCGACAGGCTGACGCGGTCAAAGTTCAACCCAATCCAAATTTCGCCGCTCTGAACTGTGATGTAGCCTCGCGCTGTCAAATGGGAATGAGGCGAAGGGCCAAAACACAGAAGACTCGTGGCAGAAACGACTGATCTGTACAAAACAGAAATGTGTTAAAGGACTGCTCATTTATAGAGCAGTTTTCTGAAGAAAAATCCTTGCAAATTTTTTTTTTTACCTCAAAATTTCTAGTTACTGTAAAAAAGTTTAGAACACTTGTAATTAAAATAGCAAAAAAATAATAATAAATAAATAAAAATAAATGGTTCTTCAGAAACCTTTATTCATCTGTAAATTAAAACCACCTGTTATTTCAGATTAGATCATTTCTTGTTTAACATAAGGAACCTTGGACATTTATTTTTAAACAAATACAATAGCATGAAAATTTGTACATTTTTTAAAGTCTGGTAGATTACTCATGTCTCATTTCAACCAGAAAAACACACTGTAAATAAATACAAATGTTTATTATGAATGCACCAGGAGATAATTTAACATTGACTGCAGTGTGATTGTAAAGTACGATTTCTGTGACATAAACCTCATGATGAAATATTTTTTGAGTCACTTGAACTTGTAATTACGTCAAAATATGTGATTGCCTTCAGGCATTGACATACGCTTTTTCATGTACTTGTCCATAAGACAAGTAACCCTGGCGGTTTACTTGTCCTATAGGAAAAGTTGGTTGCCCGGACAAGCGTGCGCCACATACGCCAATGGCGCGTGTCATCTAGGGGTGTCTGGGGGCATGCGACTGTGGAAGTACTGAAATTACACTTTTCATTAATTGCTTCTCACCTGTGTGGGTGGTAAAACTGAATTTCCAAAAAATAAATTTTATTACATATTGCATGCATAGCCTCTAGCCTTTTAATCTGTTAACCAAGACATAGCTCATAATGTTTCTCTCCTGCGATTGTTCATAATTGGGGAAAAAATTAAAATAATTGGTAAATGCCAATCTGCATCTGCTTCTCTCCTGTGTTTTCTGAATTCATCACTGTTCAATGCATGCTCATTTGCCAGCATGTTTTTTGATAAAGCAAATCAAATTCTTTTATTTCAACATTTAAAAATGACTTACTGGTCCGCAATTGAAGGAAAATCCTGACAGACATGGCAGTACACTGTGTTGTCCTCTTCCTTGTACCCCAGTCACGGATAATCCTGTGTCCAGCTCCTCACAAACTTCCTCTCTTCCTTTATCTTCATACCTCTTCTTTGAAGCTTCTACACTTGCAGGGGTTGATGCTTTGTGTTTGACTGGTTTTAGATGCAATTAAAGCAAGAATAATAGACAAAAAAATTTACACTTATGTTGTAATATCAAAGTTATTTTTTGAATTTTTCTGTCTATGTTAAGAAAATAAATGACATTGAAAAGTTTAAAAACACTAATATTTGATGGACATAACATTTGCTCTCTTCTTTAAAAATGACACACTGTACCTTTAATCCAGTAAGAGTCCAGGCAGAGTTTTTCTGTCATGTTGACAGTTTACCTTTTTTTTCAACATTTTTGAGTGGAATTGCATACTTATTGGGAAAAAAAAACCAATATCAACCCTAATTGTCTTGTTTGAAGAAGAGCTGAATCTGGACTGATTTGTCAAATCAGAATCAAATTTATTGGCAAGTAAGTTAATAGATACAAGTAATTTGATCTGGTGTCATTGGTGCATAAACAACAATAATAAAAAGAAAAAAATAATTCTCCCCCCCCCCCCAGGCTGCCTAGGATGATGCCTGAACCCCGGCTTCTCCGTGCGGGTCGGCCCACTGTTGTGGTTCGATCGATATCCCACCAAGCCGTCAGTCCTCCCTCGGTCGGCGTCACTCCGAGAAGTAGCTGAAAAAAGCTTCGCCCAGCAGGGTGATGAGAGCATTGTTCTACTGCTGTTTTTTAAAAGCTTTTTTGTGGTTCAGGTAACGCAAATTCAAGATGGCGATTGGCTGTTTCCACAACCTGAAAAAAGTTGAGCAGAATGTGCCATAGCAATGTCCGCCCCCCTTGCCGCTTCCGAAGCGAAGCGTCTGACGTCACAGCGCATTGGGAAGCATTGCCTGACGCATATTATATTATTAACAGTATTATTGATTTTATTTATTCTTATTTGTGTTCCGTCATTTGACTTTTAAATGGACAACAGAAATAAGTGTTTTCACTGTCTTGTGTCATTCCAATTTTTCAATTTATTTTCATTTATATACGTATTACCAAATCACAACCGAGCTGCCTCAAGGCGCTTCACACAAGTAAAGTCTGGGTCCCACCAAATAATGAAGGATGAATAATGAGCCGCAGCATGTTTTCTTTGTTTTCTTCTTCCATGGTTTCTTCAACTATCGTGGGAGTTTCATGGCTCAGAGTGGCTCTTAATTTTTTTGTAGCGGATTAATCATTTTCTGCCAAACATTGGATGCTGAAAACACCTCTAATCACTTCTGGAATCACAGAGGACTGTTTCATCTGGACGCTTTTTTCCCCTCTCTTTCCTGCTCCATGTGGAATAGCTTACAGTAACTATTTTTATTGTTTTTTATAGCTTGATAAAACAGTTCCTCGCTGTATGTCTATGGTTGATTTAATATTTTCTTAATGGATCACATGAGCTCCGCTGTGTGTGTGCACTGATGCAATGACTCATCACCCTCCAAAGGCGCATTTAGGCAGAATGCCAAGTCACAAAAGAGTGATTTTTCAGTCAATATTGGTGCAGGGGTGGTGGCCAAGTGGTTAATGCGCTTGGTTTCAGTGCAGAAGGTTCCGGGTTCAAATCCCACCCATGCCACATTTCTCCATGTAATGTGGAGTTGCATCAGGAAGGGCATCCGGTGTAAAACCTGTGCCAGTTCAACATGCAAGACCCACCTTGGATTTGCTGTGGCAACCCCAAAGGGACTTACTTACATTGGACAAACACAAAGTTAAAATTTGGATGAAACGGATGTGTGTTTAAAGCCGGTGAAGAAATAACTCCAGTGAAGTCGCTAAAAGCAGAGCGAAGCTGTGCAGCAACACAGAAAGAGAAGCGCGCAAAAGACCAATTTTGAAGTCATAACACAAAGTGATACATCCTGGCCAGCCACGTGGCTTCCGACGTGCCGGAGTGGTCCATGTCATATGGTAAGGTTCTGTACTCTTGTCTTGGCCCAACACACCAGCCACAGTAGTGACCAGATATTTAGCTGTGATCTGGGTCTCTGCGGTTGGTTGGTTGCGTTTTTGTGGCCGTCACCACAATTCGGTTTTTGGGTGCTCTTAAGGGGATTAACACTCTGGTGTCTTAGATTAGGGTATGGATGCTCACTAATTAGCAGTGATGCCGGTAACGCGTTACTAAAAAAAAGTGGTCAGATTAGAGTAACGAGTAATCTAACGCGTTAATCTTTCCAAATCAGTAATCAGATTAAAGTTACTTCTCCATGTCACTGTGCGTTACTATTATTTTTCATTGTGGGTCGATAGGATAGCAGCATTAAACTTGGTCTGTGGGCAGGAGGTCGGGGTTCGACTGAACTGCCCACTTTAAGCGAGCTGTGAGCTTTTCATCCGCGTTTTTCTGCAGCAGCTACGACTCGTCCTCACCTCTTACAACACACCTGCACTGAGCTTTACAAAGGCATTTTTATACTTTTTTTCCTCCTTTATTTAGAGCTGAGCTGAGCTGCTCCATATCTGCACGTTAAAACAGCTGATCCTCCGCGACGCGTCAACAACTAACACTATTTTCCACTCAAATGCACCTAAACTCTCTTTCTGAGGACCACATGATGTGAAAACACAATAAAACTTTCTTACCTGTAAATGTGGTCACGTTTTCTGCATAAATAAATATTATCCATTCTTTGTGCTCAAACGCCAAAGTAGGGGCGAATCCAGATGGAATGGGGGCGTGGGGCAAGGATGTGCCCCCTCACAACACCCCTAGATTAAAGGTCCAGTTTTGAAGCCTTTTTTTACTACAACTACTAATACTACTTAAAATAATATTAATTTCGACAAGTAAAATATTTAGAGAGAATTTAAATGTTAGAAAAATGCTAGAATGAATTTAATAGTTACATTTATAAACAATGTAGGTTCGAAATTGCAAGTTTTACTGTTACAGTGCTGTCAACAGTTAAATATGAGGTCAAGAAAGAGGTCTTTATTTTACTTTTTATAAAACAAGTATTTATTTTCATTGAAGTCAAGAAAGGGTAACTATAAAATAACTTTTGGCAAAACAGGTATCATTGTCATGTTGAGGTGGCAGAGGGTTGTTGTCAGCAGCTGGGAAAAGTAACTAAAAAAAGTAACTAGTAATCTAACTTAGTTACTTTTACAATTGAGTAATCAGTAAAGTAACTAAGTTACTTTTTCAAGGAGTAATCAGTAATCAGTAATTGGATTACTTTTTCAAAGTAACTGTGGCAACACTGCTAATTAGACAACAGACTGTTGCTGTCACTGTTCATGTGTGGTTGTTTGTCCTAGTATGTTGTATGGTTGGGGCCCCATCTCCTCGGTGTCTCACGTCACAGTTATTGTCTTCACCACTTTTGTTTTGTTCTTGTCTGTCTTTGTGTTGTTTTGGTGGTCGGCCCTTCCTGATAGAAGTTGTCGGTTGAGTAGGATGTTGTTGGCTGATCGGGAAGGGCGGATGGGGGTCACACACACACACCACATACCTTCTGTCTTGCAAGAATAAATTGCATATATGTGTATTAATGTTCATAAATGGTCCTGCCAGTATGGCATTTACCATTACTATATATGCAGATAGGGGCGAAAAAAGAGAAAAAAAGTTGTATCACAGTGACTTGTAAGCTGAGGAAGAAATACAAATAAAATATATATATATATATATATATATATATATATATATATATATATATATATATATGAGGTCTGTCGGTTTCAGCATTTTATCCGGATATTCCACTGTTAAAGGAGATTTTTTTTAATGAAAGACGTGCGGACGGATTGCAGCGTCGGCTCGCAGCCGCTGCGACGCTCTGCCACAGGAAAAACACCTCTGTTGGAAGCCTTAAGGACAAGTTGGAACATGTCCAGCTGTTAAACAATTTCTCATATACTCACTCCACTGAAAGCCATCAAAAGCCACCTGGATTTTACAAATGGTTATCAACACGGAGGTGTTTTTCCTGTGGTGGAGCGTCGCGGCGGCTGCGAGCCGACGCTGCAATCCGGCCGCATGTCTTTCATTAAAAAAAATCTCCTTTAACAGTGGAATATCCGGATAAAATGCTGAAACCAACTTCTTCTGAAACTTCTCTGTTCTCTCACGACGTCCTGGATCAATAGAGCCTGAAATGTGGAGGTTTTCAGCTTGAAAAAGGCTGACGATGGTGCCTGGGAGCGCTGCGCGACGTCCCGCTCCGTAGGAAGTCCTTAAAGCGACAGTATCACCTCAAAATCTCTCATCAGCCGTTAAAATTTTCACCGAAAACCAGCTGAATTTTTCGAACCGTGTCCACTTCGATGTGCCTCACAGGTTTTGAAAAAGTTTTGATCAAACAAAGCGCCAGTCTCTCAGCAACTTCTCAGACAAAGGAATTCCGACGAGGGGCTGGACGACTCCTCCCACAAGGAGTGCTCACAGGCGAATGACGTCACCGACAGGCGTGGAAAAACTCACGCATGCGCACGAGGGTTCAAGCATGTCTGACATAAAAACATATGATTGAAATCCATATAGTTTTTGAAAAAAATAAAAAGGACCTATACTTTGACAGACCTCGTATATATATATATATATATATATATATATATATATATATATATACACATACACACAGTGAGGGAAAATAAGCTACCATCAACATTAACGCTTGTCCGATTGTCAGGGACAAAGTGTAAAATGTGATCGGACAAGAAATAGCTCTAAATCATTGTCAGACCAGACAAGTTGTTTTCTTATTTACATCACATCTTGTCCCGCACCTCGCGAGAAAGCGTCTTCAGTTTTTCCCGCCACTCTCCATGCAGCGGACAATCGGAAAACATGATATCACAGGTTCTCCCCAGACAATGGAACAACGGTGCCGCACCATCAGTGTTTTGACAGCGCCGTCACAGTCTGCCCTGCTGTCAGGTAGTTTTTTTTTTGTGCTGAACTGCCCGCTCGCTCCTCCCCCGCGGGCAGAGAGCCAAGCAGCGCTGTAGCTCAGAGAAAAACTCTGTCAAAGTCTTCAGATAAAACGAGCTCCTTCTGCTTGCACAGCTCCAGAAATTCATTTATAGGCTTTATTTTACAGTTGAAAACCTTCATGTTTCCAAAGTTTACTCAAATACGGTGTGAGTGAAGTCTCTCATACACACACACACACACACACACACACACACACACACACACACACACACACACACACACACACACACACACAGACAGGCAGAGTGTTAGCAGATGCTACAGCTGTTAAAAAAAGCAGCAAAACGATTATAATAAATGATCATCTTCACCACACAGCCTCAGTGAAACAGTAAAGTGTGAAAAACTGATTCAGAAAGGTTTTTTCATCCAGGATTCATCTATAAAATAGCAGATTTACTCCTTTACTTCTTCCAGAATTTTTTTTTTTCATTTTCTTTTTATTATTGTTGTTTATGCACCAATGACACCAAATCAAATTACTTGTATGTGAGAACTTACTTGGCAATAAATTTGATTCTGATTTGACAATCAAATCAGTCCAGATTCAGCTCTTGTTCAAACAAGACAATTAGGGGTTATATTGGGTTTTTTTTTCCAATAAGTATGCAATTCCACTCAAAAATGTTGAAAAAAAAGGTAAACTGTCAACATGACAGAAAAACTCTGCCTGGACTCTTACTGGATTAAAGGTACAGTGTGTCTTTTTTTAAAGAAGAGAGCAAATGTTATGTCCATCAAATATTAATGTGTTTTTAAACTTTTCAATGTCATTTATTTTCTTAACAGACAGAAAAATACAAAAAAGAACTTTGATATTACAACATAAGTGTAATTTTTTTTGTCTATTATTCTTGCTTTAAATGCATCTAAAACCAGTCAAAATGACTCAACACGCTGCCTCAGGTGATAACTGCCAACAGCACCGCTATATTAAAAATTTCTGGGGAGCCTGCATCATGTGTGCACGAGACCACTGTATGGAGTGTGCGTTCGTAGCATCTTCTTGCAAGATGCTGTGGCGGGAAACATTAGATAACGAACATCACATCGATTAACACGCCTTTTGAAGAATATATTGAACAGAATGTCTTTTCTAAAACCTCCAAAACTGGGCCAGATACCAGGGAAAACACCAGTCAAACACAAAGCATCAACCCCTGCAAATGTAGAAGCTTCAAAGAAGAGGTATGAAGAGAGAGAAAGAGAGAGGAAGTTTGTGAGGAGCTGGACACAGGATTATCCGTGGAAGAGGACAACACAATATACTGCCATGTCTGTCAGGATTTTCCTTCAGTTGCAGACCAGTAAGACATTTTTAAATGCTGAAATAAAAGAATTTGATTTGCTTTATCAAAAAACATACTGGCAAACAGTGATGAATTCAGAAAACACCCAGGAGAGAAGCAGATGCATATTGGCATTTACCAATTATTCAATTTTACCACCCACACAGGAGAGAAGCAATTTATGAAAAAGTGTAATTTCAGTACTTCCACAGTAGCATGCCCCCAGACACCCCTAGGTGACATGCGCCTTTGGCATATGTATCGCGTGCCTTCGGCACGCCTCACGCTCACTTGTCCGGACAACCAGCTTTTCCTATAGGACAAGTAAACCGCCAGGGTTTGTAAATTTGAATTTTTACTGAAAATTTAGCTGTACATCCCTCAATCTCTGAAATAGTCTCATTTTGTTCTGAGCCCATCCAGCTTTCTAAAAAAAAAAAAAAAAAAAAAAAAATCTAAAATGTGTTTGAAAATCTAGAAAAAAATATTTTTTTATTCATTTCTATCGCCTGTGCAAAGGTGGCAGATGGGTTGTGATATTTGGGCATTTGGGGTGAGAAAATTGAACATTTCTATATACAATTCCAATGAAGTTGGAACATTGTGTAAAATGTCAATAAAAACAGAATACGATTTGCAAATCCTCTTCAACCTATATTCAATTGAATACACCACAAAGACAAGATATTTAATGTTCAAACTGATAAACTATTGTTTTTGTGCAAATATTTGCTCATTTTGAAATGGATGCCTACAAGAAGTTTCAATTGAATTTAGGTTCAAGTGGATTTGCAAATCATTGTATTCTGTTGTTATTTACATTTTACACAATGCCCCAACTTCACTGGAATTGGGGTTGTAGTTACGAGTATTTTGCTGTTTCCTGACGGCTCACCACCAAACCAGACAAACTTCACAAGTATTTTACCTGAATGGAAGCCTGTTGGAACAACGATGAGGAAATGTAAACTGTTATTATTAACAAAATGCTGCTTGTTGTCTGAAATTTCACACAGATCCCTGAGTGTGATGAAGCTAAGAGAACCGCTTCAGATCACAGCCCATCTGCCTGTACTCAACTCAACTCAAGCTTTATTGTCATATGCATAGTAAAGAAATACGTTTCCCTGCACAATGAAATTCTTACTTTGCCACCCAACACTGAATGCGAAAAAGAACGAAAAGCAATATCAATAAAATAAATCTAAGTATAAATCTTGGGATAAGGATATGGATATGTGCATGAAAAATAAGTGAGCAATGTACATAAATGTGCGGTGCACTACATTCGCTAATTATAAACCTGTGCAAAGTACTCTGTGCAGTGGAATAAAATGATCATAATCAGAAATCTCCTTATATCAATAATGCTCATTCTTTAATAGGGTTGCATATCAAGAACTGGTTCTTTGAGTATCTGGTTGGAATTAATAACTTCAAAATGAATCGCCGCTTTAAATAAAATTACACCTCTTTAAAACGTTGTAATACAGACAAGAAACTAGAATCGACTAAAACGTTTTTCCCCCTCCCAAAATGAGATGTCCTGCATTCTTTATGAATAACATCCTGACGTGCAGCGCAGTCAGCTGTAGGAGCTCAGCTCAGAGGTATGGAAAGACATTCATGCCAATAATGTCTGAAAGGAAATGCTTTTGACAAAAACTACAGATTTAGTTTATTTCTATTTATGTCCACAGATCAAGGATCCACCATTGTAGAGTTTATTATGTCCAGAGTTTAAGGATCCAGTAACCAATTTCATATTTATTTACTTTAAGACTCAATGAAATGTTGTTCAATTTCAATTTAATCAGCTTATAAAGCGCCAAATCACAACAAACGTTGTCTCAAGGCGCCTCACACAGAACAGTTCAACATAAAAAATTAAATATATAAATAAAAATTTAAAAATTCAAATGCATAATTATAAACAGAAGTAAAAGAATAAAACAGATAAAAAGAAACTATTCATAAGAAAGAGAATAAAAATAGGCTTTAAGTCTTGGCTTAAAAATGTCCACGGACTCCGACTGCCTCACAGTCGCAGGAAGACCGTTCCACAGAGCGGGTGCATGATAGGAAAAAGCTCTTTGACCTGCTTACATAGAAAACCTGTAAAGCCTACTTTTAGTACACAAAAAATTCACAAGAGGTATCGATAAGGAATCGGATCGATAATGGCAAGGGCAGTCACAATTATTACAATATTCGCCAATCGCGATTATTTTTATATTCGCGATTATTTTTCATATTCGCGATTACCATAAATTATTTATTTTATCCACAAAGCATAAAACGACTCAGAATCTGAGGTCATTGTGCTGCAGCCTCGATCACTCTGTTTCGCTCTCGTCTTAAGGCAGGACAATAACATGGAGGCTGAGGAGCGATCCGTCCTGCCATCTGGATAAGACGGCCGATTAAAACAGTGGCCATCTTCTTCAAAAGCCGTGTAAAATGCGGAGTTTACCAAAGGAGCTGTCGGAGTGTGTGCGCGCAGAGTCAACAGACTGCGAGAGAGGGGGTGGGGGAGGGATATTCCTGAATGGAGGCACGACACGTTACAGTCTGAGAACCATCAGTGCACAGCGAGCGCGGAGCAGAGAAAGGATTGTAACCCGAGTGAACATGTTAAAAAAAAAACCAAAACCAAAACGTGGAGCTGCTTTTACTTCTCTCTGAACTTTCTCTCCCATTGTGATTGTCCCGTTACCATCCTGTTCACACCATGTGCGCGTCGTATACTGAATTTATGAGATCATGAGATGAAATAAACGGTCGAATATCTTTAAAAACATATTTAAAATTAGAATATATGAATGAACTGAGAAAAAAAAAAAAAAACCTGACGTGGAGAAGCTGCGGTGATGTTCAGACGCACAAATCACAAAAAGCAGGTGAGAACTCTCTCTCAGCTGTTATTTTCCAAAGGTATTTATTTGTTCAATCTTGAGCTTAATGTAGTGTTTAAGCACAAAACGTGACTGATGAGGAGAAATAATTTCAGAAATGCAACAGAAACAACCACAAATCAGAAAAAGTTGGGATTGTATGTAAAATGAAGATAAAAATAAAAATGTTGCACTATTCCCAGTTTCTCCACTCACAGAAGCCGAACATTCTTCCAGAGTTGTGTAATTATACTATGATAGTAGAATATAAAGAAGGGAAAAAAGAAAAAAAAATTGACAATATATTCGTCAATTGCAATTATTTGTCTGACAATCGTCTCCAAATCAAAATCAAATCAATTTTATTTATATAGCGCCAAATCACAACAAACAGTTGCCCCAAGGCGCTTTATATTGCAAGGCAAAGCCATACAATAATTACGGAAAAACCCCAATGTTCAAAACGAACCCCTATGAGCAAGCACTTGGCGACAGTGGGAAGGAAAAACTCCCTTTTAACAGGAAGAAACCTCCAGCAGAACCAGGCTCAGGGAGGGGCAGTCTTCTGCTGGGACTGGTTGGGGCTGAGGGGAGAGAATCAGGAAAAAGACATGCTGTGGAGGGGAGCAGAGATCAATCACAAATGATTAAATGCAGAGTGGTGCATACAGAGCAAAAAGAGAAAGAAACACTCAGTGCATCATGGGAACCCCCCAGCAGTCTAAGTCTATAGCAGCATAACTAAGGGATGGTTCAGGGTCACCTGATCCAGCCCTAACTATAAGCTTTAGCAAAAAGGAAAGTTTTAAGCCTAATCTTAAAAGTAGAGAGGGTGTCTGTCTCCCTGATCCGAATTGGGAGCTGGTTCCACAGGAGAGGAGCCTGAAAGCTGAAGGCTCTGCCTCCCATTCTACTCTTACAAACCCTAGGAACTACAAGTAAGCCTGCAGTCAGAGCGAAGCGCTCTATTGGGGTGATATGGTACTATGAGGTCCCTAAGATAAGATGGGACCTGATTATTCAAAACATAAGTAAGAAGAAGAATTTTAAATTCTATTCTAGAATTAACAGGAAGCCAATGAAGAGAGGCCAGTATGGGTGAGATATGCTCTCTCCTTCTAGTCCCCGTTAGTACTCTAGCTGCAGCATTTTGAATTAACTGAAGGCTTTTCAGGGAACTTTTAGGACAACCTGATAATAATGAATTACAATAGTCCAGCCTAGAGGAAATAAATGCATGAATTAGTTTTTCAGCATCACTCTGAGACAAGACCTTTCTAATTTTAGCGATATTGCACAAATGCAAAAAAGCAGTCCTACATATTTGTTTAATATGCGCATTGAATGACATATCCTGATCAAAAATGACTCCAAGATTTCTCACAGTATTACTAGAGGTCAGGGTAATGCCATCCAGAGTAAGTCTCCAGAAATTCCTAATCGTGACAGCCTTAATAATGGCATCGATAGATAAAATCTTATCGATACCAATCCCTATTCTTTAAAGTGGGAGCTCTCAAAACAACAGTTTAACAGTCTGATAGCCACAGGTAGGGATGGGTATTGATAAGATTTTATCGATAGATGCCATTATCGATTTTGCTTATCGATCTGATTCCTTATTGATTTCCTTATCGATACCTCATGTGAATTTTCTGTCTACTATAAGTAGGCTTTACAGGTTTTCTATGTCAACAACATTTTATTAATTCTTAAAATAAACAAATATGGAATTGGTCACTGGATCCTTGATCTCTGGACAGAAATAAAAATAAATAAAATCTGTAGTTTTTGTCAAAAGCATTTCCTTTCAGACATTTTGGCATGAATGTCTCTCCATACCTCTGAGCTGAGCTCAGCCGGCTGCTACACATCAGCGCAGGAGGTGTCAGTTGATTTAAACAGTGTTTCGTTTTGAATTTATTAATTCCGACTGGACTCCATTATTCTAACTTGACTCGGCAGAGAGCCGCACAGTGTTTGGAGCTGTGTGAACAGAACGAAGGATGATTCTCGTTTCTTTCTCGCAACAAGACAGGAGTCCCAGTTAGTGACTTTAATCTGCACCAAAGTGACTCACAGGGATGAAAGTGGTGAAAAAAAAAAAAAAAAAGCTGTAACCCAAAATTACTCCCCAACACCACCCATACAAAAATGTTTGATTTCTAGAAGCACGGAAATGCAATCTGGAGCTATTCCAGACAATAAACTGCAGTGAGTGCAGCATCCACTTTGGTGAGAAAAAAAAACAACCCAACTTTCCTTATCCAAATTCATTCCAGTAGTATTCTGCTCTTACTAGGATGCAGCACTTTTCTAGCTTGGCATATAGTTCTGGAGGAAATCACTGAAGAAATTAACAAACTGAAAATATGGTTTGACCAAAACAAATTGACATTAAACCTAAATAAAACTTCATTGTTGTTGTTGCTATTAGTATTATTATATTATTATTAATATATAAACCAAAATAAATAAAATAAAATTACAATTTGTAATACATTTGACTCTTTTATGACACAAACGCCCAAACCCAAACCCTGTGGTTTGGGAAGCACAGAATCTCGTCTCTGCTGTTTGCGGACGATGTGGTTCTGTTGGCTTTGTCAAATCAGGACCTTCAGCGTGCACTGGAGCGGTTTGCAGCCGAGTGTGAAGCGTCCGGGATGAAAATCAGAACCTCCAAATCCAAGGCCATGGTTCTCGACCGGAAAAAGGTGCTTTGCCCTCTTCAGGTCGGTGGAGTGTCCTTGCGTCAAGTGGAGGAGTTTAAGTATCTCGGGGTCTTGTTCACGAGTGAGGGATGGATGGAGCGTGAGATCGATAGACGGATCGCTGCAGCATCTGCAGTGATGCGGTCGCTGTATCGGACCGTCATGGTGAAGAGAGAGCTGAGTAGGGGGGCAAAGCTCTCGATTTACCGATCGAGCTACGTTCCGATCTTCACCTATGGTCATGAGATTTGGCTCATGACAGAAAGAACGAGATCGCGAGTACAAGCGGCCGAGATGAGTTTCCTCCGCAGGGTGGCTGGGCGCTCCCTTAGAGATAGGGTGAGGAGCTCGGTCACTCGGGAGGAGCTCGGAGTCGAGCCGCTGCTCGATGTCGAAAGGAGTTAGTTGAGGTGACTCGGGCATCTTTTCCGGATGCCCCCTGGACACCTTGCTGGAGAGGTGTTCCGGGCACGTCTCATTGGGAGGAGGCCCCGGGGAAGACCCAGGACACGCTGGAGGGACTATGTCTCTCGGCTGGCTTGGGAACGCCTTGGGGTTCCCCCGGAGGAGCTGGGGGAGGTGTGTGTGGATCGGGAGGTCTGGGCGGCTTTGCTTGAGCTGCTGCCCCCGCGACCCGACTCCGGATAAAGCGGAAGAAAATGGATGGATGGATGACACAAACACTGAACCATTAATTATACAGAAAAGAAATGCACACAAATGTGCTGAGATGCGAACAGCTTAATGCTAACTTTAACACTGAAAATGCCATAGACATACTAATGCGTCAGCATCTGTCCCATTTTTTAAGTTATAAAATACATCTATCAACTGTTTCAGAAGACCATAACAGGTTGGTTTAACATAAAAAAGGTAAATATTACTCAGACATAGGCTCATTTGGGTTTTAGTGGGGAAAAATTAAGATAAAGCAAAATACAAAGAACCATGAAGCAGTGGGTTGGATCAATGCTTCACTGCTTCAAGCTTCAAAGAAGAGCCGCGCTACAGAAAAAATTGATTACAGACCCTGCAGGGGTTCTATAATCAACGTAGAGACATGATCATTTCCCAACAAACACCCCCAAAAACAACGATCGCTCGGAAGGACCGATAGGGGAATTGTTACGCAAAAAGCCTATTCATGTCGGTGGATCGAATCATTTCTTAACGATACCCAAAAAGAACCGGTTCTCGATACCCAACCCTAGCCACGGGAAAAAAAAGTTCTTGAATCTGGTGGTCCTGCATCTCACACCCCTGTTTCGCCGGCCTGATGGGAGAAGTGAGAACAGTACATGCTGGGGGTGTGTAGAGTCTCTGATAATGGAGGCAGCTCTCCTGTGGACTCTGCAGTGGTAAATGCTCTGCAGAGATGGTTGTGGTGTCCTGATGATCTTAGACACAGTTTTTAACCACTCTCTGCGTGTTTGTGGTCCTTCACAGTTGAGTTGCCGTACCACACAGTGATGCAGGTGGTGACGATGGACTAAATAATGCAGCTGTAGAAGTTGCAGAGGATCTTGGGTGACATGCAGAATTTCCTCAGCCTCCTCAGAAACTACAGCCGCTGCTGAGCCTTCCTCACCACCTGTGTGGTGTTCAGTGTCCAAGTGAGGTCATCACTGATGTGGACCCCCAAATACTTAAAGCTGCTCACCCTCTCCACTTCAAGATCTCGGATACACAGTGGCTGATGAGGTTCCCTCTTCTTCCTCGTCCACTATCATCTCCTTGATCTTGTTTGTGTTGAGAGTAAGGTTGTTGGCCCCACACCATGTCACTACACTGTCCAGCTCCTTCCTGTTTTGTCACCACCAGTGATACATCCTATCACTGCGGTGTCGTCAGCAAACGTCATGATGGTGTTGTCAGGGTGGAAGGCAACACAGTCATAGGTGAACAAGGTGTAGAGAATAGGGCTAAGGACACAGCCCTGTGGGGTTCCAATG
Source organism: Thalassophryne amazonica (assembly GCF_902500255.1). Classification (NCBI taxonomy): domain Eukaryota; kingdom Metazoa; phylum Chordata; class Actinopteri; order Batrachoidiformes; family Batrachoididae; genus Thalassophryne; species Thalassophryne amazonica. The sequence continues at coordinate 86,559,120 of NC_047118.1, forward strand.
TTGGTGGTGATGCTGTCTGAAGTCCTGTTCCCAATCCTGACAGACTGAGGCCTGCCAGTCAGGAAATCCAGGAGCCACTCACAAAGGGTGGGATAAAGTCCAAGTACTGACAATTTGTGAGTGAGTTTGTGGGGGACAACCGTGTTAAAAGCAGAACTGTAGCCAATAAAGAGCATCCTGACATAGGAGTCTTTATTTTCCAAGTGAGAGAGAGAAATATGAAGAGCAGCTGAGATGGCATCGGAGGTGGACCTACTGAGCCTGTAGGCATACCGCACCACAAGGGATCAGTAGTTTCCGGTATACTGCTCTGAATGTGGGCCAGTACCACTCTCTCAAAGCACTTCATAATGATTGGAGTGGGTGCCACTGGCCGAAAATCATTCAGACAGGATAGGGGATTCTTCTTCGGAAGTGGAACAATAGTGGTGGTCCTGTAACAGGTGGGAACGATGCCTTGACTGAGGGAAAGAGTGAAAATGGATTTAAGAACATCAGCCAGCTCGTTAGCACAAGTTCTGAGGGCGCGTCCAGGTATACTGTCTGGCCCGTCCGCTTTCTGGGGCTGGATTCTCCTCAGGGCTTTAAGTACCTGGGCTGGTGTAATAAATAGCGGTGGGGAGGGAGGTTTGAGTGGCTAAGGTGACTGAGGTGTGTATGTATTCTGAGGTTATGGGGGAGGGACTCTCAAAGCGTGTGTAGAACACATTGAGGTTGTCTGGCAGGCTGTCTGAAGAACTGATATAGATGGTTCCAGATCCAGTCCTAAAATCCGCGATGTGGTCCAGGCATTGCCACATCCTCCTGGGATCAGCATGAGAGTAGAAATCCTCCATCTTCTCTCTATGCTGGCTTTTGGTCGCTCTTATGGCCTCCTCCCGTCTGTACTGCACAGCTTTGCACTCAGCTTCATTTCCAGATCTAAATGCAGCCAATCGAGCATGCAGCAAGTGCCGTACATCCCTGTTAACCCAGGGCTTCTGCCTGGGAAACTTCCTGACTTGTATGGTGGGCACGACGTTCTCACAAGTGCTAATGTACCCAGTCACATATTCGGCGTAGTCCTCTACACTAACAGAGGAGTCTTCCCGTGTGGCTGCAGCTCGAAACACATCCCAGTCTGTTGTAGAAAAACAGTCCTGCAGAGTGCTCTCAGCCTCTACTGTCCGTAGCTTCACTTGTCTGATGACAGGATTAGACTGTTTGAGTCCTTGCCTGTAGGCCGGATACAGAAACAAGGAGATGTGGTCAGAGTCTCCAAAGGGGTGGTGAGGTACGGGCCGTAGTGCACCATGTATATTGCTATATACATGGGCCAAGAAGTTTTTGCCCCGGGTGATCCAGGTGCAGGGTGAGCAGACACGTCTGCCTCGGGGGATGCCATGATCTCTGTACTTCTGGGTTTTGCCACTAGGCAGTGCCATCTGATAACAGAGCGCTGTAATTCCGGTGTTTCCCACAGGGCGTTTTTTCATCTAAATGTTCCCAAAATTTGTGAAGTTTGACCCAATTATCAGTGGTAAATATTATTGGAGCCACTCCAAAAATCATAGGCTTATACACACAGGCAGTCTACATGTTCTGACCAAATTTCAAGTCAATTTCAAGTCAATCAGATGAAAAATGCTAAATGCTAACTAACAAACAAACAGACAGACAAATATAGTCTTGTCGAATTACTTTGACAAGACTAACAAACAAACATATAAACAAACCAACCAACAGACAGACCAACACAGCCTTGTCGAATTACTTCAACAAAACTAATAAATAAAACACCAATGATTTTATTACATCCTTGGAGTGTTTTTTTTCCCCACCGGCTCCTGTCGGTTCCTGTAGGCTCCCACCGGCTCCTGTTGGGGTTTAGTCGCACCCCCAGAATTGCATGTTCATGTTCTGTTCGATTTTTAGGCTTTGGTATTAAAAATGGTGTTCAGGTGGCGATAGAACTTGTCAATACGTGGTTCTTGTTCTGTGGTTTCTCATATTTGACCCAAAAGCTGGCAGATTTCTATTTCATTATGGAGCAGCTCCACAATGTGTCACACAGACATTAAAGAAACGGCTATACTGAAATACGAAATGGAGCCTGATAATCACAAAATGGCGGCAACATGTAACGAAATGGAGCAGACTGACCCAGACTGACTCCAAATATGATTAAATATGATTACATTAAGTACGTTAATAATTTTTTAGCGAAATGGGGACTGATAATCATGAAATGGGGGGTAAAATGTAACGAAATGGAGCAGACCGACCCACTGAATGAGGTTTCACTTCTTGAATGCCAGATGGCGCAAATAAATAAATAAATAATCGGTCACGTGACCCTTCATATCTGAACAGAAAAAACGAGGGAAAATAAAGTCAGCTGTGTGGAATGGAAGAGACATCAAAGTCAAAGTTTTGAGAGGTAAGTTTATTGCTTGGTCCCATGTATAGTAAAACTCACATAAACCGTAGTCGTACAAACCAGATATTCACAGTCACAGGACAAAAACAGTCCCAAAGTTTTTGTATTGTTTTCCATGTAATAAACACTGTATATAACGGATTTTGTACAGCAGATTTTTCACTCGCATCATATTTTAATAGTTTTACAGTGTGCACACAGATTACATTTTGATAACGGATCAAATTCATTTGGCAAAATAAATAATGGATTTAACTATTCCATTACATACATATGGCTCACATCGGATAAAATGTCCCTTCTGATCGCAATGTATTTCCATTAAAAACCCCAAGTAGTCTGGACATGCAGAGTTACAAACTGAAGTTCAGCTCTGACACTCGCCGATTTGAGGAACATGGGAGTCATTTCTGTCAGACTGGGACCTGAAGCCTGACATGCACCTGTTAAATCAGACACAAAAGGCTGTGATTTGACACTGTCCTGCTTTTAATCCTTCGTCTTCCAGCATATTACATAGCACGCACACTGATAAATGGATCAGAAAAACCTGCACATTTAGACTCAGACTCACTTTTGTTGTCACTTGACCCTTACAGGCAGAACAAAATGCAGTTTCTCCAGGTCTTGGTGTAGTTAACTGGGACTATTTATTTATTTATTTATTTATTTATTTATTTTAAACCTGACCTATTGTATAAATTTTTGCAATAGAGACTTTTGCAATGTGCAATATGCACACCCCTGTGGCCACAGAATATATATACAAGGCACAGGGTCGGCAGCAGCAGCAGTGTTAAGAAGGTAACAATGTGCATGTAGTGCAATGTTCACAGTTTGTTGGTGGATGTTGAACTGTTCAACAGTCTGACAGCATTTGGGTAGAAGCTGTTTTTCAGTCTGGATGCTTTTGCCCAGATGCTGCACAGCCTCCTTCCAGAGGGAAGGGGTGTGAACAGACTGTGCGCAGGGTGGGTGGAGTCTCGGAGGATGCAGGCAGCTTTGTCTCTACATCTGGAGATGTAGATGTCCTCAATGGGTGGTAAGCTGCATCCGATGGTCCTCTGTGCAGACTTCACCACCCGCTGCAGCGCTTTCTTCTCCGCCACTGTGCAGCCACCATACCACACAGGGAGGCAGCCGGACAGGACACTCTCCACTGCACAGCTGTAGAAGGCCTTGAGGACCTCGGTGTTCAGTCCGGCCCTTCACAATTTCCTCAAAAAATAGAGACATTGGTGGGCTTTCTTAATGACAGCCATGGTGTTGGCGTGCCAGGTGAGAGTGTTGGAGAGATGGACTCCAAGATACCTGATGGAGGAGATGATCTCCACCGCTGCTCCGCTGATGTAGAGGGGGGAGGGGGTGGTGGGGGCTGACCTGCGGAAGTCAACAACTATCTCCTTGGTCTTCTGGGTGTTGAGGATGAGGTTGTTGTCCCCACACCTCCGTGTCAGGTTCTCCACTTCTCGCCTGTACGCTGTCTCATCCCCTTGGCTAATGAGCCTGATCACTGCTGTATCGTCTGCAAAGTTAACAAGATTATTCTTGTGCTGGGCTCTGCAGTCGAAGGTCATCAATGTGTACAGCAGTGGACAAAGCACACAACCCTGGGGTGAGCCAGTGTTCAGGATGATGGTGGAGGATGAGGTGGTGTTGATCCTGACACTCTGTGGCCTCCCAGTCAGGAAGTCCAGGATCCAGTTGCACAGTGCTGAAGGGGCTCCTAGTTCAGCCAGCTTGGAAACCAGTTTCTGCGGGATGATGATGTTGAACGCAGAAGTGAAGTCCAGGAACAGCAGCCTTGCATAGGAGTCCTTGTTCTCTGTGTGGGAGAGGGCCTGATGCACCACGGTGGAGATGGCATCAGCTGTGGACCGGTTTTGCCTGTACGTGTACCGGTGCTCATCTACAGTCACATCGATGGTCTGCTTCAGGTGCCTCATCACCAGCCTCTCAAAGCACTTTGTGGTGATGGGAGTGAGTGCAAATGGCCTGTAGTCGTTGAGGCAGGATGGTGCAGAGGTCTTTGGCACAGGGATTATCCTTGATGTCTTGAAGCACGGCGGAACTCTGGCTTGGGGGAGAGAGGTGTTGAATATATCCGCCAGAACCTCAGACAGCTGGTGTGCACAGTCTTTAAGGACCCTCCCTGGTATTCCATCAGGGCCTGGGGCCTTTCGGGGGTTGATCCTCTGCAGTACATTCCTCACCTCAGCTGTAGTGATGTTGCTGACTGGGGGGTCTTTGGGGGAGGGAGGGACTCGGGAGGGGGTGGTGGTGTTGGACGCCTCAAAACGCGCATAAAGGGTGTTCAGAGTGTCCGGGAGCGCTGGGTCCCGATCCAAAGTTGGTAAAAGAGGAAAATGTATAACTTACCTTTGATTTGGAGGTGATGACTGTAGAAAGAAAAGCTTGTTGAGGGTCATATTAGTCCATAACAAAGCATAACCCAGAGACAGGGAACTTTAAAACTGTCACGCATGTCATTGCATGACACAGAGTTACAGAGCTGCAGCTGCCTAAATCAGGCTTTAAATTAATTAAATAAAATCATCATAAAATGTAAATTTATGCAAATTTGATAGCTTAATTATTTTTAGATTTATTTTGATAGTGCCTGTACCTGGATGTATTGCTGTATGTGGTTAAATGATTAAAAAAAATGTTGAAAACACTAAAAGTTCATTCAGTAGTTCAGCGCAGTTGGTACCAAAATTGTGCCATGTTCTGAGTTGATGCTACTCTCCAGGGGCGTAGCACCAAATTGCACCATTTTCTAGAAAAATGGTGCAATTTGGTGCATTCCCGTGCATTTTAACAGACATATACCCCAATGTTAACTTGACTATAAATTAGGGTTAGGGATATAAGATCTACAGTCACAGCAAAATAGCTAATTTAACACAATTTTCCAAAGTAAGTAATTAAATAAAAGTAAGTGCAATTCACGACTTAACAGTGTGTAATTCCCTTTGTGAAGGAAAAAAATACATAATACAGTATTCTACAATCAAAACATTAAAGAATACATTATTCATCTTATAGTCAATGTCATTCAGTAAACTCAGTCAATATTAATAACAAACAGACTTTCAGAATATTACTTCCTTAGCCTACAACTTGTAGATTAAGGACAAGGTGGTGACGAGGGACTCAATAATGCAGCTGTAGAAGTTGCAGAGGATCTTGGGTGACATGCCGAATTTTCTCAGCCTCCTCAGAAACTACAGCCGCTGCTGAGCCTTCCTCACCACTTACTGTACTGTCTTATGAGGTAATATAAAATAATGTCATAATAATTTTACAACCCTGTATTTGAAAAAAGAAGGTAATTCCTGTTATTTCTTAAAAATATTAGACTGAATAAATCAATGCAGTATGTTTTGTTTGTTAACAATACAGGGCTGTACGCTTAGCTTTTTCACTTAGGAGCACAGGTGCTCCTAAATGAAAAAATTTAGGAGCACAGATAAAAATTTAGGAGTACAATTTTATTATTAACGCAAAGACACATACTGTACAGAGAGTACCTTTTCCACACACACATGCACATTTTATATGATTCTATTGTATTTATTTCATTGTTTTTACTTCCTTTTCTATCGTTATTTACATCATTGCTTTTGTCCATTTCCTTACTTTTTGCTGTGTATTTCTTGTATTATTTTAAACCTTCACACACACATAACATCCCGGTCCCACTTTTTATACTCAGGTCGCCTGCTACGCTTAGCTACATTCAACCAACGGTCCACAGCAGGATGTGGATCAAAGTCCTCTAAAGCTGGCCCATTCAGGGTGATCCTCATGAGGTCTTCAGTGGTGGAGACCGCTAGGCTGCTTCTTTTGGTGCTCTTCAGCGTTATTTTTTACAATTATTATAGACGTTTTAAAGCTGTAAAACCCCTCACTACACACTTTATACACTTTTCTCAATCAGGCACAGGGCTGGACTGGGGAAATTTTTCAGGCCGGGCATTTTTAACCAAGACCAAGCCACCACCAGGTATCGAAGGGGAAAAAAATTAAGACTGCTGTGACGGTGTGTGTTTTTTTTTTGGTCCCTTAACCGATCAATGTGCACCAAGAGACACATACATTTTAACACTATAAGAAGCATTATGAAAAGTTCTCCCGAAATACAGTTATCATAGGCTTATCAAAAGTACGATCTATTGACACTAGGTCACATTACTTTTTAGACATAATAAGCCGTCATTTCATTCAGCCTTGTTACTTAAATTTAGAAATAGAAATTATAGAAAAACATTTGTTATAGAAATACTGTAGGCTATACTATAAATAATATATCATTACTTGTGTGATACAATTCATCATATAAAGCAAGAAATGACTGGATGACTGGATACAAACGTTGAACTTTTGAAACTGCAATACACAAAAAGGCCACAAGATGGAGACAGTTGTCTATCTCACTACAAGCTACACGTAACATCAAGGATTTCTTTTATTACCAATTTGTGTTGCTAATCAACTTAGAGAATGACTCAATTTAAAGTAAAATGTTAGGTATGTGAAATTATGCCAGGACTTGGGAAAATACATTTTAGACAGGGACGCCGTTATACCACGCCACCGCACCGCAGACTGTGCAAAACACTGACGCACGACCGTCACACAAATAGAATAAAGAAACAACCTGGCGGCAACAGCATGGTAGCTAGCCATGCACACCATTTGCACAGGTTACATTGCTAGGCTAGGTTACATGACTGGCAGAGTTAGCACGAACGAAAATAATATCCAACCTTAATTCATATCTGAGTGACCCAGTAAGACAGCACTTTACTTCGGACCAGAAGATCAGAATGTCTCTCTCACACAGATGTCTGATTTATGAACAAGTTAGGTTGTTGTTCATCAATTAATAACTGAAGTTAACCTTCACTTACCGTCATGGCCGTAGTGGTCCCCGCCTCACTTTATAGTCACCCTTTCTTGACTTCAATGAAAATATATACTTGTTTTATTAAAAGTAAAATAAAGACCTCTTTCTTGACCTCATATTTAACTGTTGACAGCACTGTAACAGTAAAACTTGTCATTTCTAACCTACATTGTTAATAAATGTAACTATTAAATTCTTTCTAACATTTTTCTAACATTTAAATTTTCTCTAAACATTTTACTTGTCGAAATTATTATTATTTTAAGTAGTATTAGTATTTGTAGTAAAAAAGGCTTCAAAACTAGACCTTTAATCTAGGGGTGTTGTGAGGGGCCATCTGGATTCGCCCCTGCTTTGGCGTTTGAGCACAAAGAATGGATAACATTTATTTATGCAGAAAACATGACCTGATTTACAGGTCAGAAAGTTTTATTGCGTTTTCACATCATGTGGTCCTCAGAAAGAGAGTTTAGGTGCATTTGAGTGGAAAATAGTGTTAGTTGTTGACACGTCGCGGAGGATCAGCTGTTTTAACGTGCAGTTACGGAGTGGCTCAGCTCAGCTCTAAATAAAGGAGGAAAAAAAGCATAAAAATGTCTGTAAAGCTCAGTGCAGGTGTGCTGTTATCACCGCGCTTTAAGAGGTGACGACCAGTCGTAGCTGCTACAAAAAAGGATGAAAAGCTCACAGCTCGCTTTAGTTCGTAAAAAAAAAAAAAAAAAAAAAAAAACGCAGGCCATCAGGCCAGCGGGCAAATGCCCGGTGTGCAATACTATCAATCCAGCGGTGATCAGGCATGAACATTTTCTCACTTTTCTCTCGTGTGTAAACACTATCAAAGTTCAAACCTGAGTAGAAAAACAAGACCAACCTGTTTTCAGGCCCAAACATTTGTTTGAGAAATAAAAATAGAACGTTTTCCTATAAATAATTATGATGACTTTTAGAACTAACGAATTTAATTTTAACGATCAATGTACGAGGTTGGACACATAAGAAATTATTAATAGTGACTGACCAGTATTTCACAGTTCCTCTGATCGCGCCTCTGCGTCCTGGTGCCACTGCGCTGTCACGTCTTTTTCCACTGACTCACACCTCGCTGCAGGTGTCTTTTTCCGAGTGTAGAACACAGTTATGGGTAGTTGTTGGCGCTCTTTTTTCTTCTGGGCAAGAAGATTCTTATAAACACACACGCAGAACACAATGCACGTGCTCTCCCTTCGCGGTGTCATGACCGGCTGCTTGATGAGGCCGCGGAACACAATGCACTGTAAAAAAAAAATAAAAATCTGCGAAACTGCGAGGCCGCGAAAGGTGAACCGCGTTATAGCGAGGGACCACTGTATATATTTTAGGAGCAAAATGCGAATGAAAGGGTTGAAATACATTCTCGCACACGTGCGCCCGTTTTATTTTTTTTCCTCGCACAATCAAATTTTAGGTGCAATATGCGAGCAAAACGCTCGCACTGTACAGCCCTGCAATAATAAGAAAAAAAAGGTTCATTCATATTATTATGGATGTCTCGATCCAATCATGTGTTCAGAAATCGGGCCCGATCACGTGGTTTCAGACTTGATCGAAATCGGACGTTGCGTCCCGATCAGGAATCCTATATAGATTTTATCCTCATTATTTTGATCAGCTCATTTTGCAGATTAATGGGCCTTTCACGCGTCAGAAGCATCAGGAATTGGTCTAAAAAGCATTATTTTCAGTGAGACGTGTTGCTTTTTAGAGGCATCAGAAGCGTCGCGCCAAAAGCCGAACTAAAGCAACGCTTCTGACAGGAGCACGCATTGCCGCCTGTCGGCAGGCTGACGCAGTCAAAGTTCAACCCAATCTTTTATTTATTTATTTTTTTTTTCATTGAACAAAAAAAAAACATAAGTTCAACTTTCAACGCTCTGAGCTGTGACGTAGCTTCGCACTGTCCAATAGGAACGACGCGTCGGGCCAAAACACGGAAGACTAGTGGCAGAAACCACTGATCTCTACAAAACAGACCGGTGCAGAAACCACTGATCTGCTCATTTATAGAGCAGTTTTCTGAAGAAAAATCCTTGGAAATGTTTTTTGTTGTTGTTTGTTACCTCAAATTTTCTGTTTACTGTTAAAAAAAGTTTAGAACACTTGTAATTATAATAGCTAAATCAATAAATGGTTCTTTAGAAACCTTTCATCTGTAAATTAAAACCACCTGTTATTTCAGATTAGATAATTTCTTGTTTAACATAAGGAACCTTAGACATTTATTTTTAGACAAAATAACATGGAAATTTGTACATTTTTTTAAGTCTGGTAGATTATTACTTGATTGTTCAAGCTACCTCAAGGAGAAGTGCACTGTTTAAGTGAAGTGTGAATCTACAATAGTCAAGCAGGTTGGTGTGAATAAATCAACTGTGGGAGCAATTGTAAGAAAATGGAAGACATACAAGACCATTGATAATCTCCCTCGATCTGGGGCTCTACGCAAGATATCATCCCGTGGGGTCAAAATGATCATGAGAACAGTGAGCAAAAATCGCTGAACTACACAGAGGGACCTGATGAATGACCTGCAGAGAGCTGGGACCAAAGTAACAAAGGCTACACATTACGCAGAGAGGGTCTCAAATCTTGAGGCGTGTCCCCCTGCTTAAGCCAGAACATGTCCAGGCCTGTCTGAAGTTTGCCAGAGAGCTTGTGGATGATCCAGAAGAGGACTGGGAGAATATCATGTGGTCAGATGAAACTAGGGATCTCCCGATCTGATCACAGGATCGGAAATCGGGCCCGATCACGTGGTCTCAGACTTGATCGAAATCAGACGTTGCATCCCGATCAGGAATCCGATGTAGATTTTATCATTATTTTGATCAGCGCTACTTCAAGCTCATTACTACAGATTAATGGGCCTTTCACGCTTCAGAAGTGTCAGAGGTGTCAGAGGCGTCAAGAAAAGCATTATTTTCAATGAACCGCGTTGCTTAGAGGCGTGAAGCATCACGTCAAAAGCTGAGCTAAAGCGACGCTTCTGACAGGAGCGCGCACTGCCGCTTGTTGGCAGGCTGACGCGGTCAAAGTTTAACCCAATCTTTTTTGTTGTTGTTGTTTTTTCTTTATTGAACAAAAGAAAAAACATAAGTTCAACCCTATCCAACTTTTGACGCTTCGTGCTGTCCAATAGGAACGATGCAGAAACCACTGATCTGTACAAAACAGAAACGTGTCACAGGACTGCTCATTTATAGAGCAGTTTTCTGAAGAAAAATCCTTGGAAATGTTTTGTTGTTGTTTGTTACCTCAAAATTTGTGATTACTACTTAGGAAAAGCTTAGAACACTTGTAATTAAAATAGCTAAATAAATCAAATGTTCTTTAGAAACCTTTCATCTGTAAATTAAAACCACCTGTTATTTCAGATTAGAGCATTTTTTGTTTAACATAAGGAACCTTGGACATTTATTTTTAGACAAATAAAATAACATGGAAATTTGTACATTTTTTAAGTCTGGTAGATTATTACTTGATTGTTCAAGCTACCTCAAGGAGAAGTGCACTGTTTACGTGATAAATAATAAAATAAGGTGATTAAAATCAAAATCAGATGACTCGGAATCGGATCAGGGCCAAAAAAAACCTGATCGGGACATCCCTAGATGAAACCAAAATATAACATTTTGGTAAAAACTAAAGTCGTCATGTTTGGAGGAAGAAGAATGCTGAGTTGCATTCCAAGAACACCATACCTACTGTGAAGAATGGGGATGGAAACATCATGCTTTGGGGCTGTTTTTCCGCAAAGGGGACAGAATGACTGATCCATGTTAAGGGAAGAATAAACGGGGCCATGTATCATGAGATTTTAAGACAAAACCTCCTTCCATCAGTGAGAGCATTGAAGATGCAATGTGGCTGGGTCTTCCAGCACGACAATGATCCCAAACACATCGCTCGGGCAAGGAAAGAGTGGCTCCATAAAAAGCATTTCAAGGTCCTGGAGTGGCCTAGCCAGTCGCCAGACCTCAACCCCATAGAAAATTTGTTGAGGGAGTTGAAAGTCCATGATGCCCAGCGACAGCCCCAAAACATCACTGCTCTAGAGGAGATCTGCTTGGAGGAATGGGCCAAAATACCAGCTACAGTGTGTGCAAACCTGGTGAAGACTTACAGGACACATTTGACCTCTGTCATTGAGATTATGTTAACAGAGATTATGTTACAAAGTATTGAGTTGAACTTTTATTATTGACCAAATACTTATTTTCCACCATAATTTACAAATAAATTCTTTAAAAATCCTACAATGCAATTTCCTGGATTTTGTTTATGTCTCTCACAGTTGAAGTGTACCTATGTTGAAAATTACAGAACTCTCTCATCTTTCTAAGTAGGATAACTTGCACAATCAGGGACTGACTAAATACTTTTTTGCCCCACTGTATCCCACAGAAGATAGGCAGGCTAATACATGTTTTTCTGTCAATGTAATAAAACAGACTTCCAAATCTGCACGTATGTAATGAAAGGGACAGCGCTAAATGCACGCAGTTATACTCAACAAAAATATAAACAGTTTTGTTTTAATGGAGGGGATACCAGTCAGTATCTGGTGTGACCACCATTTGCCTCATGCAGTGCAACACAGCTCCTTCGCATAGAGTTGATCAGGTTGTCAATTGTGGCCTGTGGAATGTTGGTCCACTCCTCTTCAATGGCTGTGCGAAGTAGCTGGATATTGGCAGGAACTGGTACACGCTGTCGTATATGCCGGTCCAGAGCATCCCAAACATGCTCAATGGGTGACATGTCCGGTGAGTATGCCGGCCGTGCAAGAACTGGGACATTGTCAGCTTCCAAGAATTGTGTACAGATCCTTGCAACATAGGGCCGTGCATTATCCTGCTGCAACATGAGGTGATGTTCTTGGATGTATGGCACAACAATGGGCCTCAGGATCTCGTCACGGTATCTCTGTGCATTCAAAATGCCATCAATAAAATGCACTTGTGTTCTTTGTCCATAACAGACGCCTGCCCATACCATAACCCCACCGCCACCATGGGCCACTCGATCCACAACACTGACATCAGAAAACCGCTCACCCACACAACGCCACACACGCTGTCTGCCATCTGCCCTGAACAGTGTGAACCGGGATTCATCCATGAAGAGAACACCTCTCCAATGTGCCAAACGCCAGCGAATGTGAGCATTTGCCCACTCAAGTCGGTTACGATGACGAACTGGAGTCAGGTCGAGACCCCGATGAAGATGACGAGCATGCAGATGAGGTTCCCTGAGACGGTTTCTGACAGTTTGTGCAGAAATTCTTTACTTATGCAAACTGATTGTTTCAGCAGCTGTCCGAGTGGCTGGTCTCAGACGATTTTGGAGGTGAACATGCTGGATGTGGAGGTCCTGGGCTGGTGTGGTTACACGTGGTATGCGGCTGTGAGGCTGGTTGGATGTACTGCCAAATTCTCTGAAACGCCTTTGGAGGCGGCTTATGGTAGAGAAATGAACATTCAATACACGAGCAACAGCTCTGGTTGACATTCCTGCTGTCAGCATGCCAATTGCACGCTCCCTCAAATCTTGCGACATCTGTGGCATTGTGCTGTGTGATAAAACTGCACCTTTCAGAGTGGCCTTTTATTGTGGGCAGTCTAAGGCACACCTGTGCACTAATCATGGTGTCTAATCAGCATCTTGATATGGCACACCTGTGAGGTGGGATGGATTATCTCAGCAAAGGAGAAGTGCTCACTATCACAGATTTAGACTGGTTTGTGAACAATATTTGAGGGAAATGGTGATATTGTGTATGTGGAAAAAGTTTTAGATCTTTGAGTTCATCTCATACAAAATGGGAGCAAAACCAAAAGTGTTTATATTTTGTTGAGTGTATTTTTAGCATTTGTGTAATTAATTTGCCATAAATGCGCTAACAACCAGTGGAAAGTCAGGGGAGACTGGGTCAAGACATTTGATTTTCTTGTAGCAGAAGCAAGCTGCCCTGCGCCTGTCCTGTGTTGTCATAGCAGCTTCTACGTGTTACTCTGTGTCCCCCTCCCTCCCTTTCTCCCTCCTGCATGGACTGTGTGTCCCCTGGGGAGAGAGGAGAGATGAGCAGAGCTGCGGGTGCTTGTTGACATTCAATCAGATTATGTTTTAGTTATTTCACCACCAAAACCGGTATGGGTTTATTGTGTCTTTCCCTTTTAAACTGTGAAGTTTATATGTCCTCAGTGCTGATATTAGCAACTTTCCTGCATGCGCGTTAAGTTAGTTTTCAAGCTCACTTCTCTTTTCAAAGAATTTGGTTCGCAGCTGTTTTCCCTCATTTAGTTTTCTTTCCCTGTCCTTTTTTCTCTTCTTTTTTGAAATCCAGACTTTGATTTTTTTTTATGAATGACGTGTCTTATTTCAGCCTAAACACTAAGGCTGCAACTAACGATTATTTTAGTAATAGATTATTTTTCCGATTAATCTTTTTTTAACTTACATGTGAGTTTTGACATTATTTCTTTAAGTGAGTTATTATTAAAAGGCCTTTATCACGCAATATCAACGTCTGAGCTTGTAACAAAGTTATGATGTTATATTCTCATCAAAAACATACCCGGAGTAGTGTTTTATTTTATTTTGCACATACAGATATCACCGACACACCACAAAGAGATTTTCATCAGGTTTCACCCGATTATGAGCATTTTTAGATGCCTACAGCAACTATCTCAACCACTGACAACATATTACAGCAAGAGTCCACAAAAGACCTTTTTAAAGACCTGACTAAAGTGTAATATGTGATCTTTAATAAAATATTTTCATGAAAAAAAGACAAATGTGCAGTTTACTGCATTTTATTTATTCTTGTGTAAAAACACAGCTTAGATGTGGTTTGACTGAAACAAATTGTCTTTAAACTTAAACAGGGATGAAGTGGAGGTTTAAGAATCACTAGGTGCTCACAGGAAACATTTATTTCTATATTTATTTATGTTCATTGTTAGTTGGTTTTATCTTTTCTGTTGTTTTGTTTTATGAGGTTCTTTTTGTCTCTTTCTCTAAAATTAAATTACTATTATTGTCGTTGCTATTATTATTAATATATCAATAAAAATAATTTAAAAATGACAATTTATAATACATTTGACTCTTATGACAACAAACACTGAGCCATTGATTATTATACAGAAAACAAATGCACACAAACATGCTGAGATGCGAACAGCTTAATCGGTAAGTGCACAATCAGGTGTTACCATTTTAATAATGCAATGTTACCAACCTATATCTCATAAAATAATGCCATTAGGGACATTAGAAGCTACTGATAAGGAACCTTGGGCATACCTTTATCTGTGCCCTGCTTTTTACAGTTTGTAAATGCATAAATAAAACCTCAAAAATGGTGAATATATGGTGAAAAAAAATGCAATTTTTTGCATGTTACCTCGTTTCATATGAAATTTGCTCATTATATAATAAAGCTGATATTTATCCTCTCGAACCTTTCAAAGAACTACACCGATCAGTGACATTCCCAGTATTTCTCTGCTCATGACAGAAGTTACGGAATCAAAATATCTTCACTTGGAGCCAAGCAGCAGTCATTTGAGTAAAATAATAGGTTTGTAACCAGAATCCAAATTTGTCAATTCATTTGAGAAAACACTATGTTCTAAACATAAATCCTTTGATTTCATAATTCCTGTTTGTTAGATTTGACACCTAAATGGATCCCCTACAAAACAGTGCTAGTAATTTGTTTCAGTTTTATTGCTGGACCTTTTGGGAAATTCACATAATCAGGGATGTGGATGTCCCCCAAAATATTGTAGTCTCCGTAGTAACATACTCACAGAGAGGCAACACTAGGTGCAGGAATGATACCAATATATTTCACTAGAGTGTCTTTGTCTCAACATGATCTAGAAATCGGAAGTGATATATTTATTTTTAATACCTCAAGAATGACAATTTGTGCCAAATGTAGTCTCCGTAGAGCCTTGTAGTCTCGGTAGTAGTAGCTCTATACTGGAATCACTTGTAAAACTATGATGGAGGTTTTACAGCAGAAATTTTGGTCCAGTCTTTTGACTCACATTATAGGACACAGAAATAACACCATTTCCAATGCTTTGGTGTGTAACTTTTTGGAATAAAAGAGTTCTTCACAAACCTAATGTAGTCTCCGTAGTACCTGTTTTTGTTCACAAGGATCAAGCACTCAGTCTGTCACCGAAAAAAATCTAAGTGGTATTTGCTCATGAAATTCTGCATGAAGATCCCTTGGGATGTTATCATTGTGAAACAAACTATTAAGCATTATACTGAATTTCATTTTTCGCCAAAAGTGAAACACTAGTGGTACACCTGATTGTGCAATTACCGAATGCTAACTTTAACATTGAAAACGCCATAGATATGCTAATGTGTTAGCATCAGTCCCATTTTTAAGTTATAAAATACATCTATCAACTGTTTCAAAAGACAATAAGAGGTCGGTTTAACATAAAAAGGTAAATATTACTCACAGGCATATGCTCTTTAGGGTTTTAGCGGGGAAAAAATTAAGATAAAGCAAAATAAAACAAAGAGCCAATGAAGAAGCGGATCGAAGCACTGCTTCATTCAAGGTTCAAAGCAAAGCCGCCCTGCAGAAAAGGTTGATTACATGAAGAAACGAAACATTTCTAGTAAAACAAAGTTATTTAGCAACTAATGGATGACTAAATTAGTTGACAACTATTTTAATAATCGATTAAATCGATTATTTGTTTCAGCTCTGCTAAACACCTCTCCTCATGCTTTCAGATCCCATTTGGTGTGTGTGTGTGTGTGTGTGTGTGTGTGTGTGTGTGGCAGCATGCTGCCTGGGCTAAAGTATTGCACAACTGTGCAGGGGTGGGAAGGGCCCTCAGAGATCTTTCAATATTATTGTTAATGCAGAATTATGTTTCACAACATTTATACATGCATTCTGATTATATTCGTTTACAACATGAATTGTATGGACATTAATAACATGCAACACAAAAATGTATTTAATGCCAGTTTTTTGTGGGCCCCCCATTTAACCCCCCCCCCCCCACACACACACACACACACACACACCACCCAAGTTCGACGCCCCTGCGACTCTCTGCACATTTACAGCTAGGGATGGGTATCGATAAGATTTTAATCAATATCGATACCATTATCGATTCCGCTTGTCGATCCGATTCCTTATCGATTCCCTTATCGATACCTCTTGTGAATTTTTTGTGTACGGTCAAAGAGCTTTTTCTTATTGTGCACCCGCTCTGTGGAACAGTCTTCCTGCAACCGTGAGGCAGTCGGAGTCCGTGGACATTTTTAAGACTTAAAGCCTACTTTTATTCTCTTTCTTATGAATAGTTTTTTATTTTTTATCTGTTTTATTCTTTTACTTCTGTTTTTAATTATGTATTTGAATTTTTTTTTTTTTTTTTTTTTTTTTTTTTTATGTTGAAGTGTTCTATGTGAGGCACCTTGAGATGCCTTTTGTTGTGATTTGGCGCTTTATAAGCCGATTAAATTGAAATTGAACAACATTTTATTGAGTCGTAAAGTAAAAAAACATGAAATTGGTCACTGGATCCTTAAAGTCTGGACATAATAAACTACATGGTGGATCCTTGATCTCTGGACATAAATAGAAATAAACAAAATCTGTAGTTTTTGTCAAAAGCATTTCCTTTCAGACATTATTGGCATCAATGTCTTTCCATACCTCTGAGCTGAGCTCTTGCAGCTCGCTGTGCTGCATGTCAGGATGTAATTTATAAAGAATCCAGGACGTTTCATTTTGGGAGGAAAAAAACGTTTTAGTCGATTGTAGTTTATTGTCTGTATTACGTTTGTAAGAGGTGTCATTTTATTTAAAGCCGTGATTCGTTTTGAAGTTAATGATTCCGACCAGACTGTCTCAGCAGAGAGCAGCGCAGCGTTTGGAGCTGTGCCAACGGAAGGGAGGACGATTTTCGTTTCTTGACTGCAACAAAAGTCCCAGTTAGTGACTTTAATACACACAAAATTTACTCATGATATTTTAATGACTTTGAGAGGGGTTAAGAAGTGGACTTGCTGTTTCTGAAAAGCAGTGAATCAAAGAACCAACAAGCTAGCAGATTAAAGCATTGCTTCACTGGTTCACGCTTCAAAGGCTGCAGAAGCGGCTGATTACAGACATAATCAACATAGAGGAATAATCATTTTCCCAACAAACACCCTCGAAAACAATGCTATGAAGGACCGATAAGGGAATCGTTAAGCAAAAAGACTAGTGATATCGGTGGATCGAATCATTTCTTAACGATACTCGAAAAGAACCGGTTCTCGATACCCAACCCTATTTATAGCACAAAGTCGGTAAAAGAGGAAAATGTATAGAGAGTTTTCATGTGACGTAGCGGTCAAGTCATTTTGCACCCCGTGGCCATTACGACGCGGTGGCCGCTGTGATACACTACGGCATTTGGTGAACAATTTCAGAAGCTTCAACAATGGTCAACTTTTGTGCTGTCATCGGTTGTTCCAACAGATGATAAAAATGAGGCAGGTCGGTCATTATACAGGCTGCCAGCAGTTATTGTGCATCAAGTAGTGGAGTGTTATGAGCTTTCTAAGTGACGCAGAGAGACCTGGCTCAGCAGAAGAGGCAGAGCAGATCTGAAGGAAGCATTAATGTGGCCAGAACCAAGCAGACCGCCTGTAAATCCAAAGCCGCCCAAAAGAGCACTCCGGCTACTGTCATTGTGAAGAAGCCTCACCGTTACAGGCCCGGCACCGTGGCACTGAGAGAGATCCGCCGCTACCAGAAATCCACCGAGCTGCTGATCCTCAAGCTGCCCTTCCAGCGCCTGGTGAGAGAAATCACTCAGGACTTCAAGAATGACCTCCGTTTTCAGAGCTCCACTGTGATGTTCTGCAGGAGGCCAGCGAGGCTGACCTGGTCGACAGCTTGCGGATCAGCAGTTTGGTGGATTTCTGGTAGCAGCAGATCTCTCTCGGTGCCTCAGTGCCAGGCCTGTAATGGTGAGGCTTCTTCACACCGAGCGTAGCCGGAGCACTCTTCCAGGCCACTTTGGTAGCGAGCTGCTTCCTTGGGTCAGTGGCTCTGGTATAACATACGGATCCACTGAACCAATTGCTACACATCAATCACAATAAACAGATTTATCGTGAGGGTTTAAAGCCTCATAATAAGCTTTCATTCTCTCTATTTTCTTTCACGCACCAGCTGCGTAGTAATCCACAATGGAGATGGGAGCAAATCGGTCACACGATTGAAAACCCTCTATAGCTTACCTTTGATTTGGAGGTCGATGAGCCGGAGGTCGATGATCGACTTTGTAGTCGTATCATCTGACCTTCGGCCACGTGTCGCGGACACTCGAGTGAAGAGAGGGGAAGAGCTGTCGACTGATCACCACCTGGTGGTGAGTTGGATCCGCTGGGAGGATAGGAAGCCGGTCAGACCTGGCAGGCCCAAACGTATCATGAGGGTCTGCTGGGAACGACTGGCGGAACCCTCTGTCAGCGAGGTCTTCAACTCCCACCTCCGGGAGAGCTTCTCCCAGATCCCGGGGGAGGTTGGAGACATGGAGTCCGAGTGGACCATGTTCTCCACCTCCATTGTCGATGCGGCTGCTCGTAGCTGTGGTCGCAAGGTCTCTGGTGCCTGTTGCGGCGGCAATCCCCGAACCCGGTAGTGGACACCGGAAGTAAGGGATGCCGTCAAGCTGAAGAAGGAGTCCTACTTATCTTTGTTGGTAGGTGGGACCCCAGAGGCAGCTGACAGGTACCGGCAGGCCAAGCGTGCCGCAGCCCGTGCGGTCGCAGAAGCAAAAACTTGGGTCTGGGAGGAGTTCGGGAAGGCTATGGTGGAGGACTATCGGTCGGCCTTGAAGAAATTCTGGCAAACCGTCCGACGCCTCAGGAGGCGGAAGCAGCTCTCCACCAGCACTGTTTACGGTGCAGGTGGGGAGCTGTTGACCCTGACTGGGGATGTTGTCGGGCGGTGGAAGGAGTACTTCGAGGATCTTCTCAATCCCATCGTCACGTCTTCCGAAGAGGAAGCAGAGACTGGGGACTCAGAGGCGGACTCATCCATTACCCAGGCCGAAGTCACCGAGGTGGTTAGAAAGCTCCTTGGTGGCAGGGCTCCTGGAGTGGATGAAATCCGTCCTGAGTACCTTAAGTCCCTGGATGTTGTGGGGCTGTCTTGGCTGACACGCCTCTGCAACATCGCGTGGCGATCGGGGACAGTGCCTCTAGATTGGCAGACCGGGGTGGTGGTCCCTCTGTTTAAGAAGGGGGACCGGAGGGTGTGTCCAACTATAGGGGGATCACACTCCTCAGCCTCCCCGGTAAGGTCTATTCCAGAGTACTGGAGAGGAGAATTCGACCGATGGTCGAACCTCGGATTCAGGAGGAGCAGTGTGGTTTTCGTCCTGGTCGCGGCACACTGGACCAGCTCTACACGCTCCATCGGGTACTCGAGTGTTCATGGGAGTTTGCCCAACCAGTCCACATGTGTTTTGTGGATCTGGAGAAGGCATTCGACCGTGTCCCTCAGGGCACCCTGTGGGGAATGCTCCGGGAGTACGGGGTCCGGGGTCCTTTGCTAAGCACTATCCGGTCCCTGTACGACCGCAGCAGGAGCTTGGTTCGCATTTCCGGTAGTAAGTCAAACCTGTTTCCAATGCACGGTGGCCTCCGTCAGGACTGCCCTTTGTCACCGGTTCTGTTCATTATTTTTATGGACAGAATTTCTAGGCGCAGCCAGGGTGTAGAGGGGGTCTGGTTTGGGAACCACAGAATCTCATCTCTGCTGTTTGCGGACGATGTGGTTCTGTTGGCTTCGTCAAATCAGGACCTTCAGCGTGCACTGGGGCGGTTTGCAGCCGAGTGTGAAGCGTCCGGGATGAAAATCAGCACCTCCAAATCCGAGGCCATGGTTCTCGACCGGAAAAAGGTGCTTTGCCCTCTTCAGGTCAGTGGAGTGTCCTTGCCTCAAGTGGAGGAGTAAAAGTACCTCAGGGTCTTGTTCACGAGTGAGGGACGGATGGAGCATGAGATCGATAGAAGGATCGGTACAGCATCTGCAGTGATGCGGTCGCTGTATCGGACCGTCGTGGTGAAGAGAGAGCTGAGTAGGGGGGCAAAGCTCTCTATTTACCGATCGATCTGCGTTCCGATCCTCACCTAAGGTCATGAGATTTGGCTCATGACCGAAAGAACGAGATCGCGAGTACAGGTGGCCGAGATGAGTTTCCTCCGCAGGGTGGCTGGGCGCTCCCTTAGAGATAGGGTGAGGAGCTCGGTCACTCGGGAGGAGCTCGGAGTCGAGCCACTGCTCCTCCACGTCAAAAGGAGTCAGTTGAGGTGGCTCGGGCATCTTTTCCGAATGCCCCCTGGACGCCTCGCTGGAGAGGTGTTCCGGGCACGTCCCACTGGGAGGAGGCCCCGGGGAAGACCCAGGACACGCTGGAGGGACTACATCTCTCGGCTGGCTTGGGAACACCTTGGGGTTCCCCCGGAGGAGCTGGGGGAGGTGTGTGTGGATCGGGAGGTCTGGGCGGCTTTGCTTGAGCTGCTGCCCCCGCGACCCGACTCCGGATAAAGCGGAAGAAAATGGATGGATGGATGGATGATTTGGAGTTGATGATTGTGGAAAGAAAAGCTTGTTAAGGGTCAAATTAGTTAAATCTTAGCATAATCCAGAGATGGAGAACTTTAAAACTGTCACGCATGTCAATGCATGACACGGAGTTACAAAGCTACAGCTGCATAAATCAAGCTTTAAATTAAATAAAATCATAAATTGTAAAATCATGTAAATTTGTTTAACTATTTTTATATTTATTTTTGGTAGTGCCTGTACCTGGATGTGTTGCTGTATGTGGTTAAATGATTTTAAAAAATGTTGAAAACAGTAAGGGTTCATTCAGTAGTTCAGTGCAAGTTGGTACCAAAATTGCACCATGTTCTGAGTTGATGCCACTCTCCAATCAAGGCACTCAAAATGCAAAAGCCAAGCAATTAGATAAAAGTACTTATTTGGAGTCAGTCTGGTTCACTCTACTCCATTTTGTTACATTTTATATGGCCCTTAAAGAAAAAAATGTACTGTATATTTTGCCGGATACAGCAAACACACACCTTGCGATACTTGACTGCATCTCCTCGCTGACTGGCTAGTTCAAATGACGTCACCATAGAGGGTATTTCAACATGGCGGCAGCGCCCTCGGCATTGAGTGTTGGTGCTAATTTTTCATCTTTAACTGCTGAGTGTTGGTGCTAATTTTTCATTTTTAAATGCTGTTTTGGGTGCCATAAAGTCATTTGAATTAGAACAGAAAATCACCTACTGCCGGAGAGATTCTCGGACGCTAAAAGCAGCTCAAAAATGTGGCATGGTGGAAAAATTATTTCCACCATGCCCGAAATTATTTCCACCGACGCTTTTCGCCACGCGGTGGAAATACCTCGAGGAATTCTCGGACGCTAAAAGCAACTCAAAAACGTGGCATAGCCATGCCCGAAATTATTTCCGGCGTGTGGCGAAAATTATTTCCACCGTCGCGCCCAAAATTATGTCCACCGGCACTTTTTGCCACGTAGTAGAAATATTTTCGGCCAAGGTGGAAATAATTTTTGCGGTCTCTGTAATTTTCTGTGTAAAACCTGCAAATTCAAGACAGAATAAAAACTAAAATACAGAAGTCCATATCGGCACGTCTGTTTATCCTGTTTTTTTCCTCTGTCAGTGTCATGTCTGCAAAACCTTCAATCAGTCCACCCCTGAAAATAGTGAATGGTAAAATATGCCAATTTTCAATAATGAAAATTATCAATATCAAGCTACTATCATGAATGTGAAATAAGGAGATCTTAAACTCCGCTCGCCTTTAAGTTCCCGCCCGACCGTGGCTATTCCGTTCAGTTGTGAATAAATTTAGACGGCCGGCAAAACGGCGCAACCCGCCGTTTTGCCGGTGCCACGTACGGCAAAATATCATCCAGTTCAACTTTGCCAAGGGCGCCACCATGTTGAAATAAACTTACAATGATGTCATTTGAACTAGCCATTCAGCTTGGGACTCCGACAAGGGCGGTCGCATCTCCTCCACTCTCCCTTATCTCTGTTCTCTGCCTTTAACCTTCAGTCCCTACTTCACCAGATTGTGAATTCCTCAAATTATATTGGATACTGGATCTATTGGACTACTATTGGATTAACCATGGAGATGATTAGCTGGTCTCTGAATGCTAATGACACCATTTTTTCTCCAAGAAGGTCAAGACCGGGAGATCCTACCTGCCCAGATGGAACGTATCCTGTGGGCTATGTTCTCGACTCCTGGAGTTCCTTGCGTGTGGCATGCTTGGCGCCTTTCTCCGTTGAGGACGTCGAGGATTTATTCATTTTTGGTCTCATGGGAGCAGGGTTGGTACTTTTTGGCTTATGTGCTGCCCTGATCTACCGGAAAATTGGTAAGACGGCAGCATCAAGAACCACGGCCCATTGCTTGTCCGTCATGATTACAGAGGATGGCAAGGCAGTGCATTCTCAGACTCCTTTGACCTGAGTACCCCATTGTAAACAGGGGATAAAGCGTATCTCAGACCCCCTCCCCGGTTAAGGCTGGGTTTCAAACGTTTCACAAAGAATGCCTCCTTGACCCCTCTCTTAAACCATTTCTTCTCTCTGGCTAATATTTTAACTTCCTTGTCCTCAAACGTGTGGTTAGTGTCTTTAAGGTGGAGAAGAACTGCAGACTGAGGTCCACTGGTGCCCTCTCTGCGGTGCTGGTAGGGAGGGATCAATCAAGGGAGCAATCAAGAAAGGCATCCATCCCATCATTAGGAGGGACAGCTGCCCTGTCATTAGGAGAGCGCTAACTAGAGCACAATAGTTGCTAATTAGAGCTATTTAGTCACTAGCCTATAGCAGTCTGCCTCTCAGTAGGAGGGGTCTGGTTAGGTTTAAAACTCCAGCTTTTGTTGGCTTCTGTTCATTCATCTCTACAAGAGTCAGACAGAAGTCAGACTTCCAGAGCAAGAATTTTAGCTGAGGAAGCTTCTGCGATTTGAAGCGAAACGTCCTCGCGTCAAGCAACCCAGTCCATTCGAAGATTCAAGCTTCTCTACTATGGAAACCACCTGGACAACTGAGAGCCTACACAGAATCACTTCTGTGCGGATTAAAGTTACTAACTAGGACTCCTGTCTAGTTGCGAGAAAAAAAACGAGAATCATCCTCCGTTCTGTTCACACAGCTCCAAACGTTGCGCAGCTCTCTGACAAGTCAAGATAGAACGATAGAATTCAGTCTGAATTAATAACTTCAAAGCGAAACAGTTTTGTTTATTTTTATTTATGTCCAGAGATCAAGGATACAGTGACTAATCTCATATTTATTTACTTTAAGACTCAAGGAAATACATAGAAAACCTGTAAAGCCTACTTTTAGTACAAAATTCACAAGAGGTATCGATAAGGAATCGGATCGATAAGCAGAATCGATAATGGCATCGATATCGATAAAACCTTATCAATACCCATCCCTAAGTGTAAATGTTATTTCTCCACTGTGAGATCAACAAAGTATATCTAATCACTGGTGTGAAGTTAGACAGTAGTTCATTATTCAGACAGTAACTCGCGATGAAGCAGTTCTGGTTGTATTATTGGCAAAAAAAAATTTAAAATGGAAATAAATGTGCCCTGTTGAATTCTACCTTTAAAAGAAATCTTAAATATGACAAGTGACTACTGTACAAATAATATTTCAAAAATTCAGATTTTCTGCGTTGAATAAGTGTCCACATTTAAGCAGTAATAGCTTTTACATGGGCAAGTGCATTTTGGCACCACCTGTCCAGATATGTCGAGTGCCCTTGCACCATGCCCACCAACCTCCATTTCACCCCCTCCCACCCCTCAATTTCACTGTATTTAATAATATGGCGAACTACTGTCTGGAAAATGAATCACTGTCCAGATACTGAATAACTGTCCACATTTAAGCAGTAATAGCTTTTACATGGGCAAGTGTATTTTGGCGCCACATGCCCAGATACAGTGAGGATAAATAAGTATTTGAACACCCTGCGATTTTGCAAGTTTTCCCACTTAGAAATCATGGAGGGAGTATGAAATTTTCATCTTAGGTGCATGTCCACTGTGAGACACATAATCTAAAAAAAAACGGAAATCACAATGTATGATTTTTTAATAATTTATTTGTACAGTATGTTACTGCTGCAAATAAGTATTTGAACACCTACCAACCAGCAAGAATTCTGGCTCACACAGCCTGTTAATTTTTCTTTAAGAAGCCTTCTTATTCTGCACTCAATCAATCACACTCCAACCTATCCACCATAGCCAAGACCAAAGAGCTGTCTAAGGACACCAGGGACAAAACTGTAGACCTGCAAAAGGCTGGGATGGACTGCAGGACAACAGGCAAGGAGTTTGGTAGAAGACAACAACTGTTATGATTATTTATTCTAAAGTGGAAGAAACACAAGATGACTGTCAGTCTCCCTCGGTCTGGGATTCCATGCAAGATCTCACTTTGTGGGGTAAGGATGATTCTGAGAAAGCTCAGAACTACACAGGAGGACTTGGTCAATCACCTGAAGAGAGCTGGGACCACAGTCACAAAGATTACATTAGTAACATGATGCTGTCATGGTTTAAAATCCTGCAGGGCAGCAAGATCCCCCTGCTCAAGCCAGCACATGTCCAGGCCTGTTTGAAGTTCACCAGTGACCATCTGGATGATCCAGAGGAGGCATGGGAGAAGGTCATGTGGTCAGATGAGACCAGTATAGAGCTTTTTGGAATCAACTCCACTTACCATGTTTAGAGGATGAGAACAACAACAAGAAAACCATCCCAACCGTGAAGCATGGGGGTGGAAACATCATACTCTGGGGGTGCTCTTCTGCAAAGGGGACAGGACGACTGCACCGTATTGAAGGGAGGATGGATGGAGTCATGTATTGCAAGATTTTTGGCAAACAACCTCCTTCCCTCAGTAAGAGCATTGAAGATGGGTCATGGCTGGATCTTCCAGCATGACAATGACCCAAAACACAGCCAGGGCAACTAAGGAGGGGCTCCGTAAGAAGCATTTCAAGGTCCTGGAGTGGCCTGGCCAGTCTCCAGACTGGAACTCAATAGAAATACTTTTCTATAATGGCATTTAACTATTTGGAGGGAGCTGAAACGCCAAACCTGAAAGATTTGGAGAAGATCTGTATGGAGGAGTGGACCAAAATGCCTGCTGCAGTGTGCAAACCTGGTGAAAAACTACAGGAAAAATTTGACCTCTGTAATTGCAAACAAAGGCTACTGTACCAAATATTAACATTGATTTTCACAGGTGTTCAAATACTTATTTGCAGCAGTAACATACAAATAAATTATTAAAAAAAATCATACATTGTGATTTCCAGATTTTTTTTTTTTTAGATTATGTCTCTCACAGTGGACATGCACCTAAGATGAAAATTTCAGACCCCTCCATGATTTCTAAGTGGGAGAACTTGCAAAATCGCAGGATGTTCAAATACTTATTTTCCTCAGTGTATGTCAGGTGTCCTTGCCCCATGCCCACCAACCTCCATTTCACCCCCTCCCACAACTTAATTTCACTGTATTTAATGATATGGCGAACTACTGTCTGGAAAATGAATCACTGTGCAGAATCTGAATAACTGTACACATTTAAGCAGAAATAACTTTTACATGGGCAAGTGTATTTTGGCACCACCTGCCCAGATATGTCAAGTGCCCTTGCCCGATCCACCCCAACCCTCATTTCACCCCCTCCCACCCCTCCATATGACCGCTTTCAATGATAAGCCGAACTACTGTCTGGAAAATGAATAACTGTCCAGAATCTGAATAACTGTCCACATTTAAGCAGTAATAGCGTTTACATGGGCAAGTGTATTTTGGCACCACCTGCCCAGATATGTCGAGTGCCCTTGGCCCATGCCCGCCAACCTCCATTTTACCCCCTCCCACCCCTCAATTTCACTGTATTTAATGATATGACGAACTACTGTCTGGAAATTGAATCACTGTCCAGATACTGAATAACTATCCAGAATCTGAATAATAAAAGCTATTACTGCTTAAGTGTGGACAGTTATTCATTTTCCAAACAGTAGTTCGGCTTATCATTGAAAGCGGTCATTTGGCGGGGTGGGTGTGAAATGAGAGTTGGGGTGGATTGGGCAAGGGCACTTAACATATCTGGGCAGGTGGTGCCAAAATACACTTGCCCATGTAAAAGCCATTACTGCTTAAATGTGGAGAGTTATTCCATATCTGGACAGTGATTCATTTTCCAGACAGTAGTTCGTCATATCATTAAACACAGTGAAATTGAGGGGTGGGAGGGTGTGAAATGAGGGTTGGGGTGGATGGGGCAAGGGCACTTGACATATTTACATGGGCAATGTAAAAGCTATTACTGCTTAAATGTGGACAGTTATTCAGCGCAGAAAATCAGAATTTTTGAAATATTATTTGTACAGTTGTCACTTGTCATCTTGACTTTTTTAATTTTTAAATTGTTTTTGTCATTCTTTTAATTTTTGTTGCTGATTTTTGATGTATAACTGTCTGTTCTCTTCACAATTGTTTTTGCAGCACTTTTTTAACTAGTGTAAGGAGTTGACAGATTTAATTCAAAGCACAAGTCTAACAACCCTGGCAAAAATTATGGAATCACCGGCCTCGGAGGATGTTCATTCAGTTGTTTAATTTTGTAGAAAAAAAGCAGATCAAAGACATGACACAAAACTAAAGTCATTTCAAATGGCAACTTTCTGGCTTTAAGAAACACTATAAGAAATCAGGAAAAAAAATTGTGGCAGTCAGTAACGGTTACTTTTTAGACCAAGCAAAGGGAAAAAAATATGGACTCACTCAATTCTGAGGAAAAAATTATGGAATCACCCTGTAAATTCTCATCCCCAAAACTAACACCTGCATCAAATCAGATCTGCTCGTTAGTCTGCATCTAAAAAGGAGTGATCACACCTTGGAGAGCTGTTGCACCAAGTGGACTGACATGAATCATGGCTCCAACACGAGAGATGTCAATTGAAACAAAGGAGAGGATTATCAAACTCTTAAAAGAGGGTAAATCATCGCGCAATGTTGCAAAAGATGTTGGTTGTTCACAGTCAGCTGTGTCTAAACTCTGGACCAAATACAAACAACATGGGAAGGTTGTTAAAGGCAAACATACTGGTAGACCAAGGAAGACATCAAAGCGTCAAGACAGAAAACTTAAAGCAATATGTCTCAAAAATCGAAAATGCACAACAAAACAAATGAGGAACGAATGGGAAGAAACTGGAGTCAACGTCTGTGACCGAACTGTAAGAAACCGCCTAAAGGAAATGGGATTTACATACAGAAAAGCTAAACGAAAGCCATCATTAACACCTCAACAGAAAAAAAACAAGGTTACAATGGGCTAAGGAAAAGCAATCGTGGACTGTGGATGACTGGATGAAAGTCATATTAAGTGATGAATCTCGAATCTGCATTGGGCAAGGTGATGATGCTGGAACTTTTGTTTGGTGCCGTTCCAATGAGATTTATAAAGATGACTGCCTGAAGAGAACATGTAAATTTCCACAGTCATTGATGATATGGGGCTGCATGTCAGGTAAAGGCACTGGGGAGATGGCTGTCATTACATCATCAATAAATGCACAAGTTTACGTTGATATTTTGGACACTTTTCTTATCCCATCATTTGAAAGGATGTTTGGGGATGATGAAATCATTTTTCAAGATGATAACGCATCTTGCCATAGAGCAAAAACTGTGAAAACATTCCTTGCAAAAAGACACATAGGGTCAATGTCATGGCCTGCAAATAGTCCGGATCTTAATCCAATTGAAAATCTTTGGTGGAAGTTGAAGAAAATGGTCCATGACAAGGCTCCAACCTGCAAAGCTGATCTGACAACAGCATCAGAGAAAGTTGGAGCCAGATTGATGAAGAGTACTGTTTGTCACTCATTAAGTCCATGCCTCAGAGACTGCAAGCTGTTATAAAAGCCAGAGGTGGTGCAACAAAATACTAGTGATGTGCTGGAGCGTTCTTTTGTTTTTCATGATTCCATAATTTTTCCTCAGAATTGAGTGATTCCATATTTTTTTCCCTCTGCTTGGTCTAAAAAAGTAACGGTTACTGACTGCCACAATTTTTTTTCCTGATTTCTTATAGTGTTTCTTAAAGCCAGAAAGTTGCCATTTGAAATGACTTTAGTTTTGTGTCATGTCTGTGATCTGCTTTTTTCTACAAAATTAAACAACTGAATGAACATCCTCCGAAGCCGGTGATTCCATAATTTTTGCCAGGGGTTGTAAATGAGTTACACTTTCCATATGTAGCGGCTGCACTCTGCGTTGTGTTGTTATGACTCCGCCCATTCGCTCCCCTCGGGAGGCGAACTCACGAGCTCCAGCATGGGAGTTGGACTCTCTAACCAGAAGGCTAAAACCCAAGGCTCTGGCCTTGTGACCAGAGAATCCTTTTTTGAGCTTTTGGGAGTGAGATTTACTAACCACATCTGCACAGCGACACCTGCTGGACTCCGTTACACATATTCTATCGTTGTATTTTTGGTTTTAGCATCCAAACCAAATCACTGTTTTATTTTGGATTTTTTAAAGGTAGAATTCAACAGGGCACGTTTATTTCCTTTTTAAAAACATTTTTTGCCCATAATACAACCAGAACTGCTTCATCGCGAATTACTGTCTGAATAATGAACTACTGTCTAACTTCACGCCGGTGTCGTGGTCTGAGTTTGTGCCGGTCTCATTTTACCACGCGCATGCGCAAATCGATTTTTTTTTCGCGGTCAACTTCCGGGAGGTCTAGAATTACAATTTCTTACGGCGTTCTTCAACCGAGCAGACGTATTTTAAAATAACTGCATTTTCCACACACTTTTGATTCAGAAAACTTGAAGTGGAACATATATTCAGACTTGCAGGCTGGAAATTTCAGACTAGCTAGGTAACTAGTAACCAGAATTATAATGGTTAAATCAATAAGCATCAATAGAAAGTGACAGGATTTATTTGTGGTTCCAATTAAAAAAATTATTTAATATATTTGCTTGGCAAATTTGGACCAGGGTCAATAACACACAAGTCTCAATATACCAAGATGATAAAATCAGACTGGTGGTAAGTTCAGACTGTGGCTGCTACAGTCTAATTTTACCTGGTAAATTCAGACTGGTGGTAATCTCAGACCGTGACACCGGTTATCTAATCTAAATTTCCCCCAATTTCCACCATTGAGGGATGAATAAAGGCTTTTCTTATCTAATTCAGCGAGGACATCCGGTCAAATATCGCGGGGTGCGTGTTGGCCGTATATCCGGCAAAATATAACCTGCCAAAAAAAACAAAAAAAAAAAAACACTTCACCTTTTCGTACACACAGGAGCAGTTTAGTGAGATGTTCAAGTCTGTGACATCCGCGCACATTCATTGACAGATAACCTACACAAACTAACTGTACAGTTTCTAAATCCGTAGCCTGAGATTTCTAAACTGAGTTCACACCACCATTGATCGCTTGTTTTTTTTTTTACAAGTGTAGTTCCTAATTTCGCCACCACGGCGTTACTTTGCGAACAGCCATAAAATTCAATGAACCGACCTGTTTGTCAGCGATCTTCAGGCTTGAAAACAGCATCCAGCACTTTGTCTCGTGATTACGTTTCTTTTACACCGTTAATTTCTTCTTGCGGTGTTTTGTTTTGTTTTTCTTCCCGTTGTTTCAACAATCTCTTCAGCTGCTGGACTTTTTTGCGCTAGCTTCGTCTTTTGTTCTTCTTCTTGTTTTTGTATACCTGGCGTTCTTTAATAAACATATGGTAGAGGTTTACAAAGACAAGTCTAATTAGTCGCAGGGAATGTGTCGAGTTAGCCAGCTAGTAGCGGAAAAACAAGTCGGTTTCTTCTTCTTAGGTGTTTCTTCTTCTTCTTTCGGATTTAATGGCGGACACACCACCTTAAGGTGCATTTACTGCCACCTACCGGGCTAGTGCGTGATCGCTGAGATTTTACAAAACCTTTACTCCTGGCAGCCACAGTCATTTGTTTCGATGGGATGAAGTAATCCAGTGTCTTTTAGATATTTAAATAATTCTTTTTGCACGATGTGTGATGGGTTTTGCAGTAGATTTCCAAGGGACATGTTCTTATTCTCTCTGTACAGTACCGTAAACAGTCTCCTCCACTGCACAATATAGGCCTCACATTCTATCCACCTTATTCAGAGCCCCATGAGGCTTTGCATGAATTATAGGTGAGACTTCCAGTATGAACCAGAACCGGCGTTTGTTTAAAGGTTAACTGTTCATGCAAATCCACTTTCTACGAGGCTTAGAGACATAAACAGCAGCTGTCACAGCTCAAAGGAGACAACATTACAATCCTGCTGTCTACAAATATAGAGAGGTGGGAGGATGACATGAAGAAGTGATCTAAGATAACATACGGTAGCATTTTTAGTGACTTAGCTCTCACTCCAGACGGGAGGCAATGAACAATCTGAAAACCTCTGAGGCGTATCAAGACCTGCACCAGGGGCGTTGCTAGGCATAAAGCTCTACTGGGGCACAGGCCCCCTACCGCATATCCCCTTCCTCCCGCACACACACACACTGCCCAGCCCCACTGCCACATTCCCACCAAAACTACTACCTGAGATATTAATTAATGAGTGTAGGAACATATTCATTTTAACAAACATGAACATTTTCAACATGACAGCAAAAGCACATATGTCATAACAAACAAGGGCAAGTCAGAATTCGTCACACACATTCCAAAGTAATGGTTATTACCTAGTTTTCAGGGTTATAGTTCAACTCAGTCTGAACTGAGTTTATTTTTTTGAGCATTCAAGCGTGCCGCCTATTTTTTTATTTTCCAAAGCGGTTAGTCACTTGACTGTGACTCAGCTTTGAAATTCTTCCTTCTCAACTGCTAAGACAGCAAGATGGTGAAGCC
Organism: Thalassophryne amazonica; assembly: GCF_902500255.1. Classification (NCBI taxonomy): domain Eukaryota; kingdom Metazoa; phylum Chordata; class Actinopteri; order Batrachoidiformes; family Batrachoididae; genus Thalassophryne; species Thalassophryne amazonica. Next base: position 86,590,561 of record NC_047118.1, read on the forward strand.
TGTCTTGTCCCATTGTGCACCTCAGCCAAGTGTGGAGATGTCTCATCACACTGAATGACCTTTCACAACTACAGCTATTGACTGGGATTGTTAGGCATATCTGAATGACTTGTGTCAGCGTTGGGAACATGATGTTATCCAGCAAGTTGAAAACACTGCATATCCTTTGACCTCCTCTGATTTCAGACCAACATTGTAATGATCTGCCAGACCACTGAGGTGCTCCTCACAGAGAAAGCTGTCTGATTCAGGGTTACAGGCCTGAATATTTCTGAGAATTTGGCCACTAAGAGATGAAAAACACTCATCCATTTCAGCAACCATCCTGTCTAGACAAGGTAGAAACAGGTTTCTTTTCAGCTTCTCTGAATCACAGGTCAGTCACTGCTCCACAACTTGACTCCACCACATAAACTGCAGTGCGTTTCTGCTTCTCCCTTTGTAGCACCTGGCTCAGGGATTTGATTTGCTGCACAGAAGGTCTTTACTGTGTCATACAACTCTGCAGCCTTCTCATCTGTGCACATCTGTTTCAGAGTGTCACACACAGCTCCCTTGTACTCTGCAGCCTTAGCTGGTCTACTGTTTCACTCTGCAAATATTGGGGCAGATTCTCAGTTACAGACAGAAAGACCTTGAACATCATCAACAGGTGTACTGTGGAGAACCTGCAGTTTCATGTGGAGTCCCACTGCCATGGAGGTGTTAAAGCTGGAGAGGCACTGAAGAACAGCAGGGACGTCCTGTAAGATGGCATTCACAGAACGCAACTGGCATGACCAACGGGTCTTTGACAACTGTACAAGTTCAGATGGCTGCAAACCCAGCTGCTTTTGCACCTCTCTGAATCTGTGACGGTTTATGAAAGAAACACTAAAAAAATGAGTAAACACTCTGCAACAGGTCAAATAAGTCCCTGGCCTCTGGTATTGCTTGGCAGGTGTGACACAGCACTAAGTTTAGCTGATGTGCATAGCAGGGCACATAAATGGCCTCTGGATGCTTGACTCTGAATTTGGCTTTGGACCCTCCAACTGGACCACTCATCACTGCTGCACCATCATAAGCCTGTGCAACACACTTCACATTTTCAATGCCATTACAAATCAACTGTTCTTTATTTATGCATTCTGCATCAAATTCTCTCAATTCCACCATTGCCAGCAAACATTCCTTCACTCCCCATGAGTGACATAGTGAACACATATAGTCCACTGTGTTTCCATCTCCGGCTTCATCCACAATAACTGAAAACATTCCTGCATCTTTCAGTTCACTCACAATAGCTGCTGTTACGTCCTCTGCACAGCACTCAATGATCTCATTTTGGGACAGAAGTGATAAATATGTACTATGTGATGGGGGTGAGTATGACTGAAGAAATGGGCAGGTGTTTTCTTGTACTCGCTAAAGAGATCCAGAGCTTTTTTCCAGTTAGTTAAGCCAGTGCTCACTAATATGTCATGTTTCATCTGTTTACCAAACATCCTACATGAGAAACAAAAAGCTGCACCTTTACTTACAGAATGTTCTAAAGCTTTCAAACCATTCTGAATTAAATGATCACTTTTTTAACCAAAGCAGTGCTGGGGATCGTGGGACAACTTCACTTGTTTAGGACCATCGTGTTTTCCCCCTAAGTCACTAATGTCCCCTCCTCCTTTGTGGACGCTGGTTTGTGCTCTGCCCCTTGACTAATACTAATGTCCTCTATTTCTGCTGAAACTGCTCCCTTGTCATCTTCATGTCTGTCACCTTCATGGTGCTGTCTCTCTTGATTTTCACCTGTCTCTCGCCTGTCAGTCTCCATACTTTCACTTTTCCTTGACCACTCATGCACCTCAGACTCTCCTCCTCCAGAACCTTCATCCTCATTCTCTCCAGCAGCAAAATGAAAAATGCACCGCACAAATTTATATTTATATAGGCATTTAAGTTAACAAACTTGCTAATAGCATCACTAAATTAGCTGGCTAGCTTAACCGGCTAATTTATCACCAGAACTTACCTCCCTCTTTCTCACCTCCCCTTAAGCCGTGGTCACAACCCGCCGTCCTTGCACGTGCATGCAATCTACTTGCAAAAACGTGGGCTAAATTTGGAGATCTGTACGTTGTAAGTACTGCCTCAGTACGAATTTAGGAGCATGCAGACACACGCAGACACGCCGTAGAGGTTTTAGTGCATGCAGAACTTTCACTGCGGTCAGGCTGCGGAGTCACCAGCAGTACAGATGACGCACGTTATGAGTACTGCCTCCGTACGGATTCAAAGCAGCACATTTTCATTCAATTACTATTGAATTAACCAAATCAGCACATTTTCATTCAATTACTATTGAATTAACCAAATCCATACGTAGGCAGTGCGGATTACGGCACTCACGGAGGCCGACAGACTTGCATGCACAACGCAGCTTCTCACTTGAACTTGGACTTTATTTCCAAACGTCAGTAACACACTCCACAGCTTCAGTCTGTTAACTAGCTGTAACTTTTCGAGGCAAGTAAACACTCGTACAACTGACCGCTGCAGGCTGGACGTGCTCGTGCATCGCCAACAGCGAAAAACACCTGCCGCTCCGATCCTGTTCATAAAAAAGAAAAGCGACTCCACACACACACACACACACACACACACACACACACACACACACACACACACACACACACACACACACACACACACACACACACACACACACACACACACACACACACACACACACACACACACACACACACACACACACTGCTTTATTGTCAACTCTCTTTATCATTACACTCCTAGAGACCTCCGTTGAACGTACTCCCTCCCTCCTCTTGCTACTGCCTCCGTACGTTTTCACAAAAACGTAGTGGCCGTGGCATCCGCAGAAAACGTACGGCGAAAAAAAATGCACGGTGGGTTGTGACCGGGGCTTTACAGCTTCCCTCTCCCTGCTTTGGCTGAAGAATTTCCTGATACGGAGTGGCTATACGCCCAACTGTTGGTTCAATAACGTAAATACGCAAGCATATACACCCAACCACAACAGACCACTAAGCACGTTTGTAAGTTCACTTCTGGTTTCAACGCAGGCAGACAAAAGGCGGATATTTTCTCAGCAGCTGCGGGAGGGTTCGCAGCTCGTGGAGGGGCTGTGATCTTAAGTGGTTCTGTTTGGCTCATGACACCCAGGGAACTGTGACTACGTTTACATGCAGCCAATAAAACTTTCATAACCCTTTCATAACTGGAATATTAGCAATAACCCGGTTGCGCACAGCCATGTAAACACCCGCAAAAACCTGAATATGCTCATATTCCGGTTTTTAAAAACCTGAATATGACCCCTGGGTTACTCCTTTTCTAACCCAAATATCAGGTCATGTAAACGCGCATCGGGATATCCCCATAGAAAGGAACATTATTTTGTGTTCTGCGCATGTCCTATCCACAAGGAATCTTGGTCTTTTGAGTATGGCAACTACTTGTATGCGGCGCGCGCAACCCACCAGACACCACAGAAGCAGATGTTAACAGTACATTGTGTTCTGCGTCCGTATCACGCGGGCCGGCCACGGCACTGGTTGGCATCACCATGATTGCTCTGCCTCCGATGTGCTTACTGAGTCTGCGGGCTCGGTAAGCGCCGCAGCGGGCCACTCACACTGCCCCCTCTGTGCTGTGCGGAGCTACGCCAAATCTGGCAACAGGTCCAGAGACGACGCTCGCTGTTTTGATGTGGAGGCAGCCCACAAGGATAGATTTCTTGCGGAAAAAATCCACAGCACCGCAAGGTCTCGGTAACCGCAGCCGCAGAGCTCCATGGCCATGACTTGGATTCTTTGTGGGTCCCGTATCCGTACCCCCGGAGGCAGTGAGCAAAGGGAGAGCACGCGCATTGTGTTCTGCGTGTGTCTGTTTATAATCTTCTCACCCAGAAGAAAAAAGAGAGTGTTTACAAAGGAGAGAAAAGTGAGAAAATGTTAATGACTGAGAAAAGTGTGTAGTGAGGGGTTTTACACGAAGCAGGATTTGCCAGACCAAATCAAGCAGATGGGGATATTCTAAATCATACCAATGACAATGTATACAGGAGTAACTCTGTCTGCTTAAGCATGTAAACGGGTTATTCCTAATGATTCAGAAACTGGAATATTGACCTTAACCCGAATATTAATGGCATGTAAACGTAGTCTGTGTCAAACTAACACCATCTTATAGTAAAAGTAATAAAGTAACGGACCTTTTTATTTTTTTCAAAAACTATATGGATTTGAATCACGTGTGATTGCATCAGCCAAAGTTGAACCTTCGTGCGCATGTGTGAGTTTTTTCACGCCTGTCGGTTGCATCATTCGCCTGTGGGCAGGCTTTGAGTGAGCACTGGTCCACCCCCCCTCATCGGATTTTTATTGTCAGGGAAATGTCTGAGAGACTGTCGCTTTGCTCCATGAAATTTTTTTCAGAAACTGTTAGAGACAGCCAGTTGGAAACCATTTGAAAGATTCAGATGGATTTCGGTGAAGATTCTGTCGGCGTCACACAGATTAAGGAGTGTTAAAACCTTTTTAAAGATGGCCCTCAGCGGCGGAGGGACCGCGGGAGGCACAGCGCTGCCATCAACAGGCTGGAACGACCAGATCATTTCTAAACTGAATGCTGTGTTGATCCGGGACATCGTGTGACTACCACAGAAATGGCAAAAGAGCTGGACATAGCACTTTTGCAGCACATTCCACTGTTACAGGAGATTTTGTAATGAAAGACATGCGGAAGATTTCGCGCGTCGGCAAGGAGCCGCTCATGGCACGAAACAAAAAAAACACCACCATGTTGGAAACCATTCAGAAGATTCAGACGGATTTCGATGGCTTTTCAGTCGAGTGAGTATCCGAGAAATTGTGTAACAGCTGGACATGTTCCAATTTGTCCTGTGAGACTTTCAACACGGAGGTGTTTTTTTTGTTGCGCGCATTGAGCGGCTCCGTGTGCTGTGCCCAGGATAAATGAGCTATACCCCAGTATAACTGAGCTGTGTCACAATATAAATGAGCTGTTCCCAGTATAAATGAGCCGTTCCCCAGTATAATTGAGCTGTACCCCAGTATAAATGAGCTATGCCCAATATAACTGAACTGTGCCCCAGTATTACTGACCTGTGCCCCAGTATAAATGAGCTGTAACCCAATATAACTGAGCTGTAGCCCAGTATAACTGAGCTGTGTCCCAGGATAACTGAGCTTTCACAGTATAAATGAGCTGGGCCCAAGTATAAATTAGTTGTACACCACTATAAATGAAATGTGCACCAGTATAAATGAGCTGTACCCCCAATAACCAAATTGTGCCCAGCATAAATGAGCTGTGCCCCAGTACAAATGAGATGTGCACAGCATAAATGCATTTTACCCCAATATGAATGGGCTGTGGACCAGTATAACTGAACTGTTCACCAGTATAACGAGCTGTACCCCAGTAAAAATGAGCTGTGCCCAAGTATAAATGAGCTATACCACAGTATAACTGAAATGTGTCTCATTATAAATGAGCTGTACCCCAATAACTGAAATATGTTCCAGTCTGACTGACCTGTGCCCAGTATAAATGAGCTGTGCCCCAGTATAAATAAGCTGTTCCCAGTATAAATGAGCTCTTCCCCAGTATAAATGAGGTGTTCCCCAGTATAATTGAGCTGTACCCCAGTATATATGAGCTGTGCCAAAGTATATATGAGCTGTACCCCAGTATAAATGGGCTGTGACCAGTATATATGAACTGTACCTAGTATAACTGAGCTGTATAAATGAGCTGTACTCAACGATAAAGGGGCTGTGCCCCTGTGTAAATGAGCTATGCCCCAGTATAAATGAGTTGTACTCCAGGATAAATGGGCTGTACCCCAATATAACTGAACTGTGCCCCAGTATAAATAAGCTGTACCGTAGTATAAATGGGCTGTACCCCAGTATAACTGAGCTGTACCCCAATAAAAATGAGCTGTGCCCAAGTATAAATGAGCTATTCCACAGTATAACGGAGCTGTGTTCCAGTATAAATTAGCTGTGCCCAGTATAAATAAACTGTACACCAGTATAAATGAGCTGTACCCCAATAACTGAAATGTGCCCCAGTCTTACTGACCTGTGCCCAGCATAAATGAGCTGTGCCCCAGTAAAAATCAGCTGTACCCTCATATAAATGGGCATTGGCCCAGTATAAATGAGCTGTGCACCCACCAGTATAACTGAGCTGTTCCCAGTATAAATGAGCTCTTCCCCAGGATAACTGATCTGTGCCCCAGTATAAATGACAATGACAATGACAATGACAAAGTTTATTCGGCACACAAAATATTCAAATAGAAAAAAATGAACAATTCCACAAACGCATAAACAAAACTATTGAGTCCGAAAGGGTGTGGGCTGAAGCAAAGCTTATTAGCGCCCACCCCTGCTAGTACAAGTCCATCAATTCTAATCAGTCATATTTACATAAATACAAATTCACTACTACATGTTGACACAGACATACACATCAATATACTATTCACTTATAATTGTATTTATATAGTACCAGATCACAACAAAGTCAAGGCACTTTATGCAAGTAAGGATTAACCTTACCAACCAACCCCCAGAGCAAGCACTAGGCAACTGTGGTGAGGAAAAACTCCCTATAAGGAAGAAACCTCAAGCAGACCAGGCTCTTGGGGGTGACCCTCTGCTTGGGCTGTGCCATATATACCTATATACATACGTATATACTTTACATACATAAATATATACATATATATATACATACATATACACGGTCACTTATATACATATATACATATGCACCTACCCATATCTATATATCCACATACGCATATACATACCCACACATTCAAATATACAATAAATCCCACTTATAAATTGAACATTCCCTATAAATCAAATTATATTTGCTTCTTTATGATACTTAGACATGATGTTCTTTTTGAGTAGTTCCTTAAATCTTACTAAGGTACCACTCATTCTAACCTCTGTTGAACATTTGTTCCATTTCTTCACCCCAACCACAGACACACAAAAACCCTTTACATTTGTTCTTACTGGTGGTTTCATAAAAATTGCACAACCTCTTAAACTATATCTGGATTCCCTCAAACTGAACACACTCTGGACATGTCTCGGTAAGGCTTGGTTTTTCGCTTGAAACAAAGTTTGAATTGTAATGTAATCGACCAAATCTATGAAATTTAATAAATTTAAAAACATAAATAGAGAATGAGTTGGTTCACAATAATGTTTATTGCAGATGATTCGTATGGCTCATTTTTGCAAAAGGAATATTGGATTGGTGTTTGATTTGTAAGTGTTTCCCCATGACTCAACACAATATGTCATATATGGTACCATCAGAGAATGATATAAAGTAAGTAACCCTTCTTGTGGCAGTACGTCTTTGGCTTTATACAAAATGGCTATAGTTTTTGACCATTTTGATTTCACATAATTTAAATGTGGTTTCCAGCTAAGTTTATTATCCATTTTAACACCTAAAAATGTATTCTCTCTTACTAACTCAATTTCCTTATTGTTTATAGTTAAATTTTTACATTTGGGTGCCTGTTTATTTCCAAATATAATACATTTGGTTTTCCCAAGGTTGAGTGACAACTTATTAGCATCAAACCAAACCTTAAATTTTTCCAGTTCTTTCTCCACTATGTCGAGAAGCTGTTCAAGATTTTCACCGCTACAGAACACAGTTGTATCATCCGCAAAAAGGACACATCTCAGTGAACTCGACACCCAACTTATATCATTTATATAGATTATAAACATTGGGGTAAACAAATAATAAATTTTGCTGTAAAAAATAAATTTAGTATAAATGAACTTTACCCAATATAACTGAACTGTGCCCCAGTATTACTGACCTGTGCCCCAGTATAAATGGGCTGTACTCCAGTATAACTGAGCTGTACCCCAGTATAACTGAGCTGTGTCACAATATAAATGAGCTGTACTCCATTATAAATGGGCTGTGGCCCAGTGTAAATGAGCTGTGCCCCAGTATAACTAAGCTGTTCCAAGTATAAATGAGCTATACCCCAATATAAATGAGCTGTTCCCAGTATAAATGAGCTGTTTCCTAGTATAACTGATCTGTGCCCCAGTATAAATGAGCAGTACCCCAGTATAAATGAGCTGTGCCCAAGTATAAATGAGCTGTACCCCTGTATAAATTGGCTGGGCACAAGTATAAATGAGCTATGCCAAAGTAGAACTGAGGCGTACCCCAGCATAAATGAGCTGTACACCTGCATAAATGAGCTGCACCCCAGTATAAATAGACTGTAACCAAGTATAAATTAGCTGTGCCCCAGTTTAACTGAGCTGTGCCCAGTACAAATGAACCATACCCCGATATAAATTGAGTGTGACAGAGCATAAATGGGTGGTACCCCAATATAAATAAGCTGTACCCCTGTATATCTGAGGTGTGCCAAGTATAAAGGAGCTGTATCCCACTATAACTTAGCTGTTCCCATCATAAATGATCTTTATCCCAGCATAACTGACCTGTGCCACAGTATTACTGAGCTGTGCCCCAGTATAAATGAACTTTACCCAATATAACTGAACTGTGCCCCAGTATTACTGACCTGTGCCCCAGTATAAATGAGTTGTAACCCAGTATAATTGAGCTGTCCCCCAGTATAACTGAGCTGTTCCCAGTATAAACGAGCTGGGCCCAATATACATGTGCTGTGCCCAAGTATGAATGAGCTGTGCCCCAGTATAAATGAGCTGTTCCCAGTATAAATTAACTGTACCCCGGTAAAACTGAGCTGTGCCCAGTATGAATGAATTGTGCCCCAGTAGAAATGAGCTGTACCTCCAATAACTGAACTGCGTCCAGTATAAATGAGCTGTGCCAAGGTATAAATTAGCTGTGCACAGTATAAATGCATTGTACTCCACTATAAATTGGCTGTGGCCCAGTATAAATGAGCTGTACCCCAGTATATCTGAACTGTTCCCCAGTATAACTGAGCTGTACCACAGTAAAAATGAGCTGTGCCCAAGTATAAATTATCTAGACCACAGTATTACTGAACTGTGTCCCGTTATAAATGAGCTGTGCCCAGTATAAGTAAACTGTACCCCAGTATAAATGAGCTGTACCCCAATAACTGAAATGTGCCCCAGTGTTACTGACCTGTGCTCAGTATAAATGAGCAGTGCCCAGTAAAAATGAGCTGGTCCCAGTATAAATGAGATCTTCTCCAGTATAACTGATCTGTGCCCCAGTATAATTGAGCTGTACCCCAGTATAAATGAGCTGTACCAAAGTATATATGACCTGTACCCCAGTATAAATAGGCTGTGCCCAAGTATAAATGAGCTGTGCCAAAGTAGAACTGAGCAGTAACCCTGCATACATGAGCTGTACACCTGCATAAATGAGCTGCACCCCAGTATAAATAGGCTGTAACCAAGTATAAATTAGCTGTACCCCGGTTTAACTGAGCTATAACAAGTATAAATGAACTGTACCCCAATATAAACTGAGTGTGACCCATCATAAATGTGCAGTGACCCCAATATAAATGAGCTGTTCCCAGTATAAATGAGCTGTATCCAATATAACTGAACTGTTCCCCAGTATTACTGACCTGTGCCCCATTATAACTGAGCTGTTCCCAGTATAAATGAGCTGTACACCAGTATAAATTGAGTGTGATCCAGCATAAATGAGCTGTGACAATATAAATGAGCTGTTCCCAGTATAAATGAAATGTGCACCAGTATAAATGAGCTGTACCCCAGTACAAATGATCTGTGCACAGTATAAATGCATTTTACCCCAATATGAATGGGCTGTGGCCCAGTATAACTGAACTGTTCACCAGTTTAACTGAGCTGTACCACAGTATAAATGAGCTGTGCCCAAGTATAAATAAACCGTACCCCAGGATAAAAGAGATGTATCCCAATAACTGAAATGTGTCCCAGTCTGACTGACCTGTGTCCCAGTATAACTGAACTGTTCACCAGTAAAAATGAGCTGTGCCCAAGCATAAATGAGCTATACCACAGTATAACTGAACTGTGTCGTAGTATAAATGAGCTGTGTCCCAGAATAAATGAGATGGTCCCAGTATAAATGAGCTGTGTTCCAGTATAAATGAGCTGTGCCCCAGAATCACTGAGATGTTCCCAATATAAATGAGATGCACTCCAATATACATGGGCTGTGGCCCAGAATAAATTAGCTGGGCCCCAGTATATCTGAGCTGTTCCCAGTATAAATGACCTGTACCCAGTATAAATGAGCTGTGACCAGCATAAATGAGCTGTTCCCCACTATAAGTGAGCTGTGTCTCAGTATAAATGAGCTGTGACCAAGTATAAATGACCTGCGCCAAAGAAGAACTGAGCTGTACCCCAGCATAAATGGGCTGTACCCCAGTTTAACTGAGCTGTGCTCTGAGTAAATGAGCTGTTCCCAGTATAACTGAGCTGTACTCCAGCATAAATGAGCAGTTCCCCAGTATAACTGATCTGTGTCCCAGTATAATTGAGCTGTACTCCAGTATAAATGGGCTGTGGTGCAGTAAAAATGAGATGTGCCTCAGTATAAATGAGCTAGCCCCAGTATAAATGAGCTGCAACCCAGTTTAAATGAGCTGTGCCCAGTGTAAATGAGCTGTTCCGAGTATAAATGAGCTATACTCCAACATAATTGAGCTGTTCCCCAGTATAAATGGGCTGTGGCCCAGTAAAAATGAGATGTGCCCCAGTATAACTGAGCTGTTCCCAGTATAAATGACCTGTTCCCAAGTATAACTGATCTGTGCCCCAGTATAATTGAGCAGACCCCAGTATAAATGAACTGTGCCCAAGTATAACTGATCTGTGCCACAGTATAATTGAGCTGTAACCCAGTATAAATGGGCTGTACCCCAGTATAACTGAGGTTTGCCCAGTATAAATGAGCTGTATTCCAGGATAAATGGGCTGTGCCCCAGTATAAATGAGTTTACTCCAGGATAAATGCGCTGTACCCAGTATAACTGAGCTGTGCCCCAGGATAAATAGGCTGTACACCAGTATAAATGGGCTGTACCCTAGTATAACTGAGATGTTCCTCATTATAAATGAGCTGTGTTCCAGGAAAAATGGGCTGTGCCCCAGTGTAACTGAGCAGTGCCAAATATAAATGAGCTGTACTCCAGTACAAATAGGCTGTGGCCCAGTAAGAATGAGATGTGCCCCAGTATAACTGAGATGTTACCAGTATAAATAAGCTGGCCCCAGTATAAATTAGCTGTACCGCAGTATAACTGAGCTGTTCACCAATAAATGATAAATGACGTATATCCAGGATAAATGGGCTGTGGCCCAGTATAACTAAGCTGTTCCCAGTATAAATGAGCTGTTCCCCAGTATAACTGAACTGTGCCCCAGTATAAATGAGCTGTATCACCAGTATAAATGGACTCAGCCTAGTATAAATGAGCTGTACTTCTGTATAACTGAGCTGTGCCAAAGTATAACTTAGCTGTACCACAGTATCAATAAGCTGTGCCCCAGTATAAATGAGTTGTAACCCAGTATTAATGAGGTGGCCCCAGTATAAATGACCTGTGCCCCAGTATAAATGGGCTGTACCCCAGTATAACTGAGCTGTGCCTCAGTATAAATGACCTGTGCCCCTGTATAAATGAGCTGTACCCCAGTATAACTGAGATGTGCCAAATATAAATGAGATGTACTCCAGTATAAATGGGCTGTACCCGAATAACTGAAATGTGCACAACTCTGACTGACCTGTGCCCAGGATAAATGAGCTGTCCCCTCATATAAATGGGATTTGGCCCAGTAAAAATGAGCTGTGCCCCAGTATAACTGAGCTGTTCCCAGTATAAATGAGCTATACCCCAGTATAAATGAGCTGTTCCAAGTATACATGAGGTCTTCCCCAGTATAACTGATCTGTTCCCATTATAAATGACCTGTGCCCCTGTATAAATGAGCTGTGCCCCAGTATAACTGAGCTGTTCCCATTATAAATGAGCTGTGCACGAGTACAATTGAGCTGAGCACAGTATAAATTCATTGTACCCCAGTATAATTGGGCTGTGGCCCATGAACTGTACCCCAGTATAACTGAACTGTTCCCCAGTATAACTGAGTTGTACCCCATTAAAAATGAGCTGTGCCCAAGTATAAATGAGCTATACTACAGTATAACTGAGCTGTGTCCCTGTATAAATGAGCTGTACCCCAGTATAAATGAGCTGTACCCGAATAACTGAAATGTGCACAACTCTGACTGACCTGTGCCCAGGATAAATGAGCTGTCCCCTCATATAAATGGGATTTGGCCCAGTAAAAATGAGCTGTGCCCCAGTATAACTGAGCTGTTCCCAGTATAAATGAGCTATACCCCAGTATAAATGAGCTGTTCCAAGTATACATGAGGTCTTCCCCAGTATAACTGATCTGTGCCCCAGTGTAATTGAGCTGCACCCCAGTATAATGAGCTGTGCTCCAGGAAAAATGGGCTGTGCCCCAGTGTAACTGAGCAGTGCCCAATAAAAATGAGCTGTACTCCAGTACAAATAGGCTGTGGCCCAGTAAGAATGAGATGTACCCCAGTATAACTGAGCTTTTACCAGTATAAATGAGCTGGCCCCAGTATAAATGAGATGTACCACAGTATAACTGAGCTGTTCACCAATATAAATGCGCTGTGCCCCAGTATAAATGGGCTGTAGTCCAGTATAATTGAGCTGTGCCCCAGTATAAATGACTTGTGCCCCTGTATAAATGAGCTGTACCCCAGTATAACTGAGATGTCCCCAGGATAAATGACCTATATCCAGGATAAATGAGCTGTGACCAGTAAAAATGAGCTGTACTCCAGGATAAATGGGCTGTGCCCCTATTGTAACTGATCAGTGCCCTATATAATGAGCTGTACTCCAGTATAAATGAGCTGTGCCCCAGTATAACTAAGCTGTTCCCAGTATAAATGAGCTATACCCTAGCATAAATGAGCTGTTTCCAGTATAAATGAGCTGTTCCCCAGTATAACTGATCTGTGACCCAGTATAATTGAGCTGTACCCCAGTATAAATGGACTGAGGCCTAGTATAAATTAGCTGTACCACAGTATCAATGGGCTGTGCCCCAGTATAAATGAGTTGTAACCCACTATTAATGAGGTGGCCCCAGTATAAATGACCTGTCCCCCAGTATAAATGGGCTGTACCCCAGTATAACTGAGCTGTGCCTCAGTATAAATGACCTGTGCCCCTGTATAAATGAGCTGTACCCCAGTATAACTGAGATGTGCCCAATATAAATACGATGTACTCCAGTACACATGGGCTGTGGCCCAGTATACATGAGCTGTGCTCCAGTATAAATGACCTATACCCAGTATAATTGAGCTGTGACCACTATAAATGAGGTGTTCCCCAGTATAAATGACCTATACCCAGTATTACTGAGCTGTACCCCAGTATCACTGAGCTGTTCACCAGTATAAATAAGCTTTGCCCCAGTATAAATGGGCTGTACCACAGTATAACTGAGCTGTGCCCCAGTATAAATGAGCTAGTCCCCAGTATAACTGAGATGTACCAAATAAAAATGAGATGTACTCCAGTGTACCTGGGCTGTGGCCCAGTATAAATGACCTATACCCAGTATAAATGAGCTGTGACCAGTATAAATGAGCTGTTCCCCAGTATAACTGAGCTGTCCCCCATTATAAATGAGCTGTAAACCAGTATAAATGAGCTTTGCCCAAGTGTAAATGAACTGTGCCAAAGTATAAATGAGCTGTGCCAAAGAAGAACTGAGCTGTACCCCAGAATAAATGAGCTGTACACCTGCATAAATGAGCTGCAACCCAGTATAAATTAGCTGTGCCCCAGTTTAACTGAGCTATGCCCACTATAAATGAGCTGTGCCCCGGCATAAATGAGCTGTACCCCAATATAAATGAGCTGTTCCTAGTATAAATGCATTGCACCCCAGTATAACTGAACTGTTTCCAAGTACAACTGAGCTGTACCCCAGTAAAAATGAGCTGTGCCCAAGTATAAATGAGCTATACTACAGTATAACAGAGCTCTGTCCCTGTATAAATGAGCTGTACACCAGTATAAATTGGATGTGACCCAGTATAAATGAGCTGTGCCCAGTACAAATAAACTGTACACCAGTATAAATGAGCTGTACCCCAATAACTGAACTGTGCCCCACTCTGATAGACCTGTGCCCAGTATAAATGAGCTGTGCCCCAGTATAACTGAGCTGTTCCCAGTATAAATGAGCTCTTCCCCAGTATAACTGATCTGTGCCCCAGTGTAATTGAGCTGTACCCCAGTATATATGAGCTGTACCCAAGTATGTAGGAGCTGTACCCCAGTATAAATGAGCTGTGCCCCAGTATCAATTAGATGTAACCCAGTATAAATGGGCTGTACCCCAGTATAACTGAGTTATGCCTATTATAAATGAGCTGTACTCCAGTATAACTGAGCTGTGCCCCAGTATAAGTTAGCTGTACCCCAGTATAAATGGGCTGTGGTTCAGGAAATGAGCTGTACCCCATTATAACTAAGCTGTTCCAAGTATAAATGAGCTATACCCCAGTATAAATGAGCTATACCCAAGTATAAATGAGCTGTACCTCAGTATACCTGAGCTGTGCCAAAGCATAAACGAGCTGTGCCAAAGTATAAATGAGCTGTGCCCAAGTATAAATGAGCTGTGCCAAAGTAGAACTGAGCTGTGCCCCAGTATAGGTTAGCTTTACCCCAGTATAAATTTGCTGTACCCCAGGATAACTGTCAAATATAAATGAGCTGTACTCCAGTATAACTAAGCTGTTCCAAGTATAAACAAGCTATATCCCATAATAAATGAGCTGTACCGCAGTATACCTGAGCTGTGCCAAAGTAGAACTGAGCTGTACCCCAGCATAAGTGAACTGTGTTGTGAAAGTGTAGTGACACAGACCCACAACAGGGGGCGCAAATGAACGGTCAATAGATGAGCCAAAAGGTAACAATTTAATGTTGTGAAACGTGCACAACGAACATACAGACAATCTCAGAATATAATTACAGTCAAATTACAAAGGTGACGTGTGGGCAGGCTCGAGGATAGAAGACGTCTGTCCTGAGAAGAGCCGGAACCACACGATTTCCGCCCCCACAGAACCTGGTGAATACTGGAGCCGCCAAGTTCCGAATTCCCAGGTGATCACCGTCCCCGACTGTCGGATCTGGTACTGCTGGCGAAGAACAAAGACAGTCAAGTGTGGGTGTGTGTACACCCAGTAACAACAACGGTGGGAATGCCACCTCCACCTCTCACTCAATACTTGCAGCGCGTCCTCAGAGGAAAAAGAGTGCCGTATTGCACAGCCTCCACAAAAGGACCGGAACTCCTGCAAACACTCACAATAAACAGATTCTCAATATTTCCACAAAGGCTGAGGATATTACCTCCAATGAAGTATGATATCTCGGCGATGAGGTGGAGATGACGTCTGGTCTTTATGGAGTGCGATGATGAAGAATGTGTGACAGCGGTCAGGAATTAATGAGTGACAGCTGTCACTCCCGGCTGTGTCCGTGGCGGCAGCGCCCTCTCGTGCCTGAAGCCCGCACTTCAGGTAGGGCGCCCTTTGGTGGTGGGCCAGCAGTACATCCTCTTCTGGCGGCCCACACAACACTGTGCCCCAGTATTACTGACATGTGTGTTGTGAAAGTGTAGGAACACGGACCCACAACAGGGGGCGCAAATGAACGGACAATGGAGAAGGTAAATAACAAGTTTTACTGTTGTGAAACGAGCACAACCAATACAACAATCAACAATTTGGGATTAAGCCGAATTCTGCTGGTGTCGTGTGGGCAGGCTCGAAGGTAGGAGACGTCCGTCCGAGTCGAACCGGAACCACCCAGATCTCCTCTGCCACCGAACCCTGGAAATACTGGAACCGCCAAGTCCCGAAGTCCCAGGTGGCCACTGCCTCCGCTCGTCGGATCCGGTACTGCTGGCAAGAGAGAGCAACAAACACACAGGTGTGGATGCGGCTGCACCCAGTAACACGGAGAGGGAAGAAGCCGCCTCCACCTCTCGTCACGTTAAAACAGGAAGGTGAGTACTTATCCAAGCAATTGGCTTTCGGTAGTCAGCTGTCCTGAAAGGTGTAACACGTATTATCAAATATACAGAATATGCTGCAGAGTAGTTTACCTCTATCTCAAGGCGATATCTCGGCACTGAGGTGGAGACGCCGTCCTCCTGATATACCTCGGTGCTGAGTAGAACAGCTGTGTCTGGTGATGGGTGACAGCTGTCACCCAGGCTACTCCCATGATGCGGCAGCGCCCTCTAGTGCCTGGAGCCCGCACTCCAGGCAGGGCGCCCTCTGTTGGTGGTGGGCCAGCAGTACCTCCTCTTCAGCGGCCCACACAACAATGTGCCCCAGTATAAATGTGCTGTAACCCAGTATAACTGAGCTGTTCCCAGTATAAACAAATTGGGCCAAAGTATAAATGAGCTGTACACCAACATAAATTGAATGTGACCCAGCATAAATGAGCTGTGCTCAATATAAATGAGCTGTGCACCAGTATGAATGGGCTGTGGCTCAGGAAATGAGCTGTGCCCCAGTATAACTAAGCTGTTCCCAGTATAAATGAGGTGTTCCCCAGTGTAACTGATCTGTGCCCCAGTATAAATGGGCTGTCTGTGCCCAGTATACCTGAGCTGTGCCAAAGTATAAATGGGCTGTAACCCAGTTTAACTGAGCTCAGTGGCAATGGAATATCAGTCCAAAAGTCTCTCCAAGCATCACTGTGTGTGTGTGTGTGTGTGTGTGTGTGTGTGTGTGTGTGTGTGTGTGTGTGTGTGTGTGTGTGTGTGTGTGTGTGTGTGTGTGTGTGTGTGTGTGTGTGTGTGTGTGTGTGTTTTAAATGTTGCTGTGAAGAAATAAAAGCAAATGAACATTTTCTGGGTCAAGGGAGGTACACCTCTCCTCAGTCAGTCTCCCAGCGACACTGAATGAACATTCAGAGGGAGTACTGGTTGCTGGGATTGCCAGCAGCTTCTTGGCAACCGGCACTAGCCCACCTGACATCTTGTGCCAGACAGCAAGAAGAGACTGACCGCGGGTGTTGATGTTCTGCAGCACCAAATCTCGGCCCGAAGCCAATTCCCCTTTGGCACAGTCCTCCCTCTCCTCCTCTTCTACACAACTTGTGAAGAAGTTGTGAACCTCTGTGGTCTCTGCACTCAGTGGTGTATCTGAGGAAAGAAGACATTATTATAGAACAATGCTGTTTGTGTGTGAGGGTGAGAGAGAGAGAGAGAGAGAGAGAATGTGACAGACATACAAAGTGTGTGAGTAACACATTTCGTAATGATGTAAATAATGTTCAGTGGGTGCTGCTTTACTAGTGCTATTCACCCTCTTTCTCCTCCTCCTCACGGACCCTGACTCCCTGTTCTGGCACTGTTGTCATGAGTTCTGCAAGGGTGTTGATGACCTCCTCATACTCCTGAGCATTGAGAGTCTTTCTCAGGAAAGTCTTCAGGGAAGGAGAGAGCACTGTGGCTACCTTGTGGTACAGGTGGATTTTGAATTTCAAATCCACTGCCTGGGCTAACTTTCCTTTCAGCTAGGGGGGTGGAGTGGATAAATACAATGGTGTTAATATTTGCAACATAAACATTATCAGGGCATACACATTCTCAAGCAGACAGGTATGTTGCAGTTTGTGATTTTTAAGATGCTTTCCTGGTTATAATGGGCACTCATTCTGTTTCCGATCTGCTCAGCAGCCTGGAAACTATGCCTGAAATTAGTGATTTAGGCTGGGGATAGCCAGGCTGGGTTAAGCCCTGTTATTAGGTAGGACTAGGCTACCTGTGACTTGAATTACCTCCAACTAAAGTAAAAACCAGCACTGTACTAATTTAAATATTACCTCTTTCACAATTGGGCTGTCCTCATCCTGGATCATTAGCCCCCTCAGCAGTGTTGTCTTGGTTGGCAGGACAAGGTGAAGGGTAGGCGAGTTGTCCTTGGAGAGGTGGTGGCCTCATCAAAAGGAGTAAGGAGTTGGATGAGGTCCTCCAGAAGGTCAGAATCAATGTTGTGGAGGAAGCGGAGCTCTCTGCGCTGGAGGAGGATGCTGTCTTGAAAGCACTCACTTCGGTGCAGCCATTAAAGCAGGGGTGGGCAATCATGTGCCATAAAGGGCTGAGACACTGCAGGTTTTCTGTGCAACCAATCACCTCAGCAGGTGATTTCATTAATGATCATGTGTCTCAGCAGGTGATTTCATTGACAACCAGGTGTTTACGTTCAGAACAGAAGCTCATCACTAACCCACCTGCTGAGGTGATTGGTTGCACGGAAAACCTGCAGTGTCTCGGCCCTCAATGCCCACCCCTGCATTAAAGGGATATATGTTGTGTGGGCCGCCAGAAGAGGAGGTACTGCTGGCCCACCACCAGAGGGCGCCCTGCCTGAAGTGCGGGCTTCAGGCACGAGAGGGCGCTGCCGCCACGGACACAGCCGGGGGTGACAGCTGTCACTCATTATCTCTTGACAGCTGTCACCCATCAACACTACATCATCTCACTCCATAAAGACCGGACGTCACCTCCACCTCGTTGCTGAGATATCATCTACCTGTGAAGGTAATATTCTCTGCTGTATCTAAAACTGTCTTAGTCTGAACTCTTTTTGCAGCCGCTTTCCTGTAGTGTGCCTTATCTGCTGGATTGGCGTTTGGTGTGAACAGCGACGGCTTCGCTTCACATCCAAACCAGATAAGTGGTTTAACAGGAGCTGCACGAGTGTGTGATTAGAGGTGGAGGTGACTTTCCACCTTCTGTTTTTGTTACTGGGTGTGCACACACCCACATCTCACTGTTTGTGCTCCTCGCCAGCAGTACTAGATCCGACAGTCGGGGACGGTGATCACCTGGGAATTCGGGACTTGGCGGCTCCAGTATTCACCAGGTTCTGTGGCGGTGGAAATCGTGTGGTCCTGGCTCTTCTCAGGACAGATGTCTTCTATCCTCGAGCCTGCCCACACGTCACCTTTGTGTATTGACTGTTATCAGATTCTGTGATTGTCTGTATAGTCGTTGTTCACATTCACAACATTAAATTGTTACCTTTTGGCTCATCTATTGACCGTTCATTTGCGCCCCCTGTTGTGGGTCCGTGACACTACACTTTCCCCAACAATATACTGTTCAAGCCTACGTACCTTTTTGAAATCCTCCAGAACAATGGCCTTCACTTTTTCGTATTCAGCGTCTATGTGTCTGGAGATGGTCCTCGCTGAGGGTAGGAGGTCTTCTGTTAAGATGGCGCCTCCATGTGTAGATCCAATGTCAAGTAAATCCTGAGCCACTGACAGAAACCCTCGCCCCTCCACGATGGCAAAGGGGCGCAGGTCTTGGCTGCACATACGAGCTATTTTTTCAGTGACTAGGACCTTCACGCTGGCAGGCAATTTTCATTTAAGAAATGAAACCATTTTGGGCTGGGTGCATTCCTTTATGTTACAGGTGTGTCTTTGAAGCCCACTTGTTCCCGACTCCGTGGAGTACTTAACACAGATCAGGCAGGTTCTGCAAGCTGCATACACGGTTTCATTTTCGTCAACTTCGACACGATAAAATTTGTGCAGTACAGCTGACCTACCCCTTAGGTCTATGAGTCTTACAACACTGTCTTTGTTTGTAACTTTCCATTGTATGTTTTCTTTTTCTCCTTTCTCCATGAACTCATCTGTGTGTGGCTGTGTGATGTGTTAGCTTGGTTTGTGCAGAAAGAATTTGGGGTTGCGGGTGCTCTGTATTTAAGTTCCGGGAGTTGCTGGCGCGGAGTGGAAGTCAAAGAACTGTTGGATATGTAGTTCTTTTGACTTGCGAATTTTGACTGTTTAACTGAAAAACGACTGTAACAATGGACGGGTGTAATTTTGGTTGTTTTAAATCGATGAAAATCATCATCTATAGTATGACTGAACTGTGCCCAAGTATAAATGAGCTGTACCTAGTATAACTGAGCTGTGCCCCAGTATAATTTAGCTGTAACCCAGTATAAATGGGCTGTACTCCAGGATAAATGGGCTGTGCCCCAGTATAAATGGGTTTACTCCAGGATAAATGGGCTGTACCCCAGTATAACTGAGATGTTCCTTAGTATAAATGAGCTGTGCTCCAGTACAAATAGGCTGTGGCCCAGTAAGAATGAGATGTACCCCAGTATAACTGAGCTTTTACCAGTATAAATGAGCTGGCCCCAGTATAAATGGGCTGTACCCCAGTATAACTGAGGTTTGCCCAGTATAAATGAGTTTACTCCAGGATAAATGGGCTGTACCCAGTATAACTGAGATGTTCCTCATTATAAATGAGCTGTGCTCCAGTGTAACTGAGCAGTGCCCAATATAAATGAGCTGTACTCCAGTATAAATAGGCTGTGGCCCAGTAAGAATGAGATGTGCCCCAGTATAACTAAGCTGTTACCAGTATAAATGAGCTGGCCCCAGTACAAATGAGCTGGATCCCAGTATAACTGAGCTGTGCCCAGTGTAAATGAGCTGTACCGCAGTATAACTGAGCTGTTCACCAGTATAAATGATCTGTACCCCAGAATAACTGAGATGCACTCCAGTATACATGAGCTGCGGCCCAGTATAAATGAGCTGGGCCCCAGTATATCTGAGCTGTTCCCAGTATAAATGAGATGTGCCCAGTGTAAATTAGCTGTTCCCCAGTATAACTGAGCTGTTCACCAGTAAAAATGACCTGTGCCCCTGTATAAATTAGCTGTGCCCCAGTTTAACTGAGCTGTGCCCAGCATAAATGTGCTGTACCCCAATATAAATGAGCTGTTCCCAGTCTAAATGAGCTGGCCCCAGTATAAATGAGCTGTATCCCACTATAACCTAGCTGTTCAGAATATAAATTATCTGTACCCCAGCATGTGGCACAGTATTACTGAGGTGTGCCCCAGTATAAATGAGCTGTCCCCAATATAACTGAACTGTGCCCAAGTATTACTGAGCTGTGCCCCAGTATAAATGAACTGTACTCCAGGATAAATGGGCTGTGCCCCAGTGTAAATTAGCTGTGCCCCAGTATAAATGAGGTTTACTCCAGGATAAATGGGCTGTGCCCCAGTGTAAATTAGCTGTGCCCCAGTATAAATGAGGTTTACTCCAGGATAAATGGGCTGTACCCATTATAACTGAGCTGTGCCCCAGTATAAATTAGCTGTATCCCAATAAAAATGAGCTGTGCTCAAGTATAACTGAGCTGTGTCCCAGTGTAAATGAGCTGTGTCCCAGTGTAAATGAGCTGTGCCCAGTATAAAACTGTACCCCAGTATAAATGATCAGTACCCAATAACTGAAATGTGCCCAAATCTGACTGACCTGCCCCAGTAAAAATGAGCTGTACACTCATATAAATGGGCTTTGGCCCAGTATAACTGAGCTGTGCCCCAGTATAAATGAGCTATAGTTCAGTATAAATGAGCTGTTCCCAGTATAAATGAGCTATAGTTCAGTATAAATGAGCTCTTCCCCAGTATAACTGATCTGTGCCCCAGTATATTTGAACTGTACCCCAGTATAAATGATCAGTACCCAATAACTGAAATGTGCCCAAATCTGACTGACCTGCCCCAGTAAAAATGAGCTGTACACTCATATAAATGGGCTTTGGCCCAGTATAACTGAGCTGTGCCCCAGTATAAATGAGCTATAGTTCAGTATAAATGAGCTGTTCCCAGTATAAATGAGCTATAGTTCAGTATAAATGAGCTGTTCCCAGTATAAATGAGCTATAGTTCAGTATAAATGAGCTCTTCCCCAGTATAACTGATCTGTGCCCCAGTATATTTGAACTGTACCCCAGTATAAATGACCCGTGCCTAAATATATATGAGCTGTACTCAAGTATAAATGAGCTGTACACCAGTATAAATTGAGTGTGACCCACTTAAATTAAATGTGCAGCAGTATAAATGAGTTGTACCTCCAATAACCGAACTGTGCCCAGTATGCAGTTAGGAAAATAAGTATTTGAACACCCTGCGGTTTTGCAAGTTCTCCCACTTAGAAATCATGGAGGAGTCTGAAAGTTTCATCTTAGTTGCATGTCCACTGTGAGAGACATAATCTAAAAAAAAAAAATCCGGAAATCACAATGTATGTGTTGTGTGGGCCGCTGAAGAGGAGGTACTGCTGGCCCACCACCACAAGATGGCGCCCTGCTTGAAGTGGGGGCTTCAAGCACGAGAGGGCGTCGGAGCAACCAGGAGTGACAGCTGTCACTCATCATCCGTACCAGCTGTCACTCATCCACTACTCATCACCACCACCATAAAGGCCGGACTGCAACTCCACCTCCCCGCCGAGAAATCAGCTACGAATCAGGTAATTTCTCTGCTGACTAACACGTTGAGTAATAATCTGAACTTCTGTTGCAGCCGTTTTCCTGGTGTTTTCCTTGTCTGTGGGATTGGCGTTTGGTGTGACAGCGACGGCTTCGCCTCACACTCCAAACCAGATAAGTGGTTAAGCAGGAGCTGCACGAGTGTGTGATTGGAGGTGGAGGTTCTCCCTCCTTACTGAATACAGACTGTGGGATTACTGAGTGTGCGAACTCACACTCATCAGGACTGTCTCTGTTTTCTGCCAGCAGTACCGGGTCTGACTGCTGAAGACAGCGGCCACCTGGGGCACAGGGCTTGGCGGCTCCGGTGTTCTTCAGCTCCGTTGGTGGTGGAAGCTGTGTGGGGATCCAGCTCTTCTCTCGCCAGGCGTCTTCTATCGTCGAGCCTGCCCACACGTCACCTGGTGTATGATTGACAGTCCACAATATTGTTATTGTCTGTACGTCGTTGTGCGATTCACAACATTAAATTGTTACTTTTGGCTTTTCCATTGTCCGTTCATTAACGCCCCCTGTTGTGGGTCCGTGTACTTTGCAGTACTTTGGTCCCCGCTTTCAGACATCACTCTGTTGCTTTGCACTTCACAATGTTTCCTTTTGCGGTTCTTGGGTCCCAGTTTTCAGAAGTCACTCTGTTGAGTTGCACTTCACAATGTTTCCTTTTGCGGTTCTTGGGTCCCAGTTTTCACAAGTCAGTCTGTTGCTTTGCACTTCACAATGTTTCCTTTTGCAGTACTTTGGTCCCAGTTTTCACAAGTCAGTCTGTTGCTTTGCACTTCACAATGTTTCCATTTGTCGTACTTTGGTCCCAGTTTTCAAACGTCACTCTGTTGCTTTGCACTTGACACTGTGTCCTTTTGCAGTACTTTGGTCCCTGTGTTGCTTTGCACTTCACAATGTTTCCTTTTGCGGTTCTTGGGTCCCAGTTTTCAGAAGTCACTCTGTTGCTTTGCACTTCACAATGTTTCCTTTTGCAGTACTTTGGTCACAGTTTTCAAATGTCACTCTGTTGCTTTGCACTTCACAATGTTTCCATTTGTCGTACTTTGGTCCCAGTTTTCAAACGTCACTCTGTTGCTTTGCACTTGACACTGTGTCCTTTTGCAATACTTTGGTCCCCATGTTGCTTTGCACTTCACAATGTTTCCTTTTGCAGTACTTGGTTTCAGAAGTCACTCTTGTTGTGTGGGCCGCCAGAAGAGGAGGTACTGCTGGCCCACCACCAGAGGGCGCCCTGTCTGAAGTGCGGGCTTCAGGCACGAGAGGGCGCTGCCGCCACGGACACAGCCGGGAGTGACAGCTGTCACACATTAATTCCTGACAGCTGTCACTCATTCTTCATCATCTCACTCCATAAAACCCAGACATCATCTCCACCTCATCGCCGAGATATCGTACTTCTATGGAGGTAATATTCTCTGCCAGCATTCAGTGATTTCCAGAGCTATTGTGTTGCAGCTCTCAACCAGAGGACCGGCGTGGGTCACGACTGTTTCGTCCTTCGTCTCGTCAGATAAGTGGTTAAACAGACGCTGCATGAGTGTGTGTTAGAGGTGGAGGTGGCATTCCCACCGTTGTTGTTACGGGGTGTACACACACCCACACTTGACTGTCTTTGTTCTTCGCCAGCAGTACCAGATCCGACAGTCGGGGACGGTGATCACCTGGGAATTCGGGACTTGGCGGCTCCAGTATTCACCAGGTTCGGTGGCGGCGGAAATCGTGTGGTTCCGGCTCTTCTCAGGACAGACGTCTTCTATCCTCGAGCCTGCCCACACGTCACCTTTGTGGATTGACTGTTATCAGATTCTGAGATTGTCTGTGTATTCGATGTGCACCTTCACAACATTAAATTGTTACATTTTTGGCTCATCTATTGACCGTTCATTTGCGCCCCCTGTTGTGGGTCCGTGTCACTACACTTTCACAACAACTCTGTTGCTTTGCACTTCACAATGTTTCCTTTTGCAATATGTAGAAGAATTTTTAGGTCCTTATTTGAACTGTGATGAACTATCAAGTGTCCTGATCTGAACTGTATGTCCTCTGGCTGAACTAGCAGGTGTTCAACCCAAAAAAAAGGGCTCTATTAGTCATTCGGTCTGTCAGGGGCTTTCCAAGGCCTTTTAGGTGCTTTCCCGCAGGCCACGTGCAGGGGGCCTCAGGCCAGCTGCACCTGTGGCCGTGAGCCCGCAGGCCACGTGCAGGGGGCCTCAGGCCAGCTGCACCTGTGGCCGAAGGTCTTTTAAAAAAAATCAGTTGTAAATCCTTCACGTTTTAATGGGAGCGTTTGTCACATTGAAATAATGGCCTAACACCTGCTTAGGGTTCACTAGAGGACGCTTCCAATAGAAAACCATGTCTTGGGAATGAAATAAATAAAAAAGTCGAAGGAGGAGCGATGCCCGCGGGTCTCCAATAAATAGATGAGCGCGGTTGTCATATTCCGTCTCTCTAGAGGACTCAGTTTGTATAAGCTCTGTGTCGAAGGCTTAAATAAACTTAAAAACTCTGTGCATTTTATCTTGCTTAAGGCTGAATTATTCCAAAGTGTTGTGTCCTTTTCTAGCAAATCACTTGCAATTAGTTTGTGTTAGCTAAAAGAAGTCATCCTGAGACGACCAAAAGAAGGACCACGACAGAACTTGGCGAGCCAGCTTCAGGAGGGTCCAGGGGCATTCCGGCAGCCTGGGACGGTCCAGCTCATCCCTCCAGACCGTAAATAACAGTGATCACGACTAAAAGGTAAGCAGAAACCTTTTATAACTTCTGCACGATCTGGAGGAGTGAGTCGGGATTTCCGCCCAAGTTGACAGGTGATATTTTTAATTGCCTCTTACCCAAAAGAACCTGGACTAAGAAAATTGATAAGAGACTAAAAAAGATAAGATTGAAAATTATCAGGCCTTGTAGATAAAATGCTCAGAAGGTGTGTGTGTTCCCGGGAAAAAGAATGTCTGTGTGAGTGAAAGGTCAGGAATGTTCATGAACTCTGGTGCGGAAAAGAGTGCATGGAGAACTAACCTGGATGCTTGGGAAATAATTGGTGTTGAAATTCGTTACTAACGTGCCGGCTGATAGCATGCGCTGTAGGGGTTAATTTAGGGGAGTATACTGACAAATAGATACAAGGTAATACAAGGTTATTTAAAGAGTTTAACAGAGACTGAAGTGAAATAAGTGAGAAAAAGAGTTTAACAGAGAATACGTGCAGAGGAAGCACAAGATAAGCGCCTGAGGGGGCGCAGTAGAAATACCGTACGTGATAAAGAGATTTAAAGAGAAAAGTGCAAAGTAGCACAGCTGACAGTAAGTAAAAGAGCTCAATAAAGGACATCATTTTTTAAGAAAAGAGAAAAACTATAAAAAAAAAAAAAATGAATGAAGAGTTAGTGCAGAATACATGAGAATTAATGAAGCAGAAAATAGTGCAGTAAGGCACCAAATACACGCTTGTGGGGCGTGGGAGAAGAATAAGTAATTAAGTACACAGTAATATGAGTTTTTTTTATAAGAAAAGAAAAAGAGAGTATTTTCAGTGCAAAGGCACATTAAGCTCACGAGGAGCTCAGTAAGTGAAAAAAAAAGTAGAAGAAAGTGCAGAAAGGCACAGGATACGCACGCGAGGCGCGGTAAGGCGTAGAAGTAAATTAAATATTGTATGCTCAGAGAGGAGCTTGTGAAAATAATATATTAAGCACAGGATACGCACGCGAGGCGCGGTAAGGCGTAGAAGTAAATGAAATATTGTACGCTCAAAGAGGGCTTGTTAAAAAATAATATATGAGTTGCTGGCAGCGCCGGAGAAGCTGTCTAACGTGAAGAAGAGATACATACTTAAACAGAACACATTGGTGTTAAGTGAATAAAAAGGTTGTTTAAAGCCGCGGAGTAAAGGGTGGCAGAAGTCTAGATAGAGATATATAGAAAGTTGTTTTTAATAATTTTTGTGTATAAAGCTTTTGAAGATTGGTGTGTGGGAGAGCGGAGAGTAAGCGGGGAGTTGCAGGCAAAGCTGTGAGGTCTTGCAGGCTGGCTGACATACAAGATTAATGTGAAGAGTACGAGGAGGAGGAGACGTTTAGACCCAACAGAAGGACTTGGGAGGTGCATGACAGGCAGAGAGGAAAGTGTGAAACAGAGACAGTGAAGAAAAAGACAGGAGAAGAGACTGCTATGTAAATACAGAGAAGGTAGATATTATTTCAAAGAAAGAAAACTAGAAGGAAAAATAGATAGTTGGGAGCAAAGACATTAGGAAGTGTTAGGGTTGTAAGAGGATTCAATAAATAAAGTTGGTTATAAATCAAAAGAGTTAAAGCTTAGATTATAGCGAAAAAGCTGACAGACTGATCAATGCTTGGGACAGTCTTTGATGGGAGACTTAAGTGATGATGAAATAATACTCCCAGAACATTACTTGACTGACGGAGACATCGAAACCCAGGGAATCAGGACACATTTTTGGCTGGAAAGGACCTATTTTGACAGTGTAGGAGCAGAACATTGGCAGGACGAACAAGAGATCAATCAGAAATTATGGCAGATTACTAAGGTAATCAATCTGAAGCAAAAGAAAGAACAATTCCCTCTAATTAATTGGGAGCTGCTGATAAGACGTCTGTGGCATCAGGGTTTAACTCTGTGGCTGGAGCTGCTTTGTGCTGATCCTAATAAAGAAATTAGCATACCATTAAATCATTTAATAACACTACCAACCGATCCAGGTGAAGAACTGTTTCCTAGGTTGACTCTGACTGTGGTCCCAAGGAAGGTTCGGTGGGAAACAGGTAAATTTTCATATTTAGTTAAAGAAAAAGAAGACGGGCATAACAGTTGGAAATTTAATCCTTTTAAGGGTTTAAAATACAAAACAGGTGTTACAGCCGGCAAGTTATTGGTCTGGATCAGGACACCCCCTGAGGGACTACCAGAACACCATAGAAACATCTCACATAGTGTTTGTCAGGGTTACATGGGTAACTCTCAAGGTCAAGGTCGGGAAAGTACCCCGCTAGACTTAGTACTAAGAAAATATCCAGGAAAACGCATTAAGGCCAACCAATGTATGAGAAAGTGGCACAAAAGGTCACATGGGGGCAGGCAATGGCCTTTGGAGGGATCATTTGATCCGGTGATGTGTGAAGCAGTTGCGGTAGAAATACAGAAAAAAGAAATTAAAGATCAGCAGAAGAACGTGAATAACAACAAAAAACGCACTGAAGAAAAAGAAGTTTTGGCCTTGTTCAAGCAGGAAGCGCAGAGGCTACAGCAGAAAAGAGAAAAAATGACAGAGGAAAGATCCAAAGACACTAAAGCCAGTGCACCGAGCTGGGAAGCAGAGCTACCCCCATATAAATGTCATGATATGGGAAGGACAGCTGGACAATTTGTATTAGGAGCTCGTGAAGAGGACCAAGGCATGGATGTCGAGGGCAAATTCACAGTGACACTAAAAGCTCGGGAGCCACAAGGAGACAGGTCCTCAATCTGTCAGATGGATCATACAAGGTCTCCAAGTCCAGAAGTAAGTGGTTTCCCATCACGACCAGCAGGGGGAGCCACATATAACAGTAACACTGAGGTAGACGAAGATAGAGAGAAAGACCTGAAGTCTCCACCTGCACATCGAGGTCCACTGAAAACCGTCCCCTCCCACCATAAGTCAACCGACTGGACCTTCTCAGGCTATAGAGGTTCCAAAGAGTGGCACAAGAGCTTCTGTGACACACTGGATCTGGCCAGAAGAGATAATGAAGAACTAGCTGAGCAACTTCGGCTAGCGAAGGAAAGAATACAAAGACATAGGGACGCCGAGGAAAGAAGAATATTACAACAATCGACGCCCAATCAAGGGAATCACATTATAGAGCCACCCACCCGAAAGATTTCTGGTGAGATCATCATTGAGAGTGCAAAAGAGGCCCGACTCAGGCAAAGACAACAATGTGTAGCCAAAGACATAGCGGCTTTAGAACAGGATATAACCAACTGGATGGACCACCTGGAACCAGTCAGTCGCACTCGATCTGGAGCCCCCACAGAAGAAGAGGAGGACGAAGACCTCATATGCCCACTGGTGGTCAGGAATGGTCATCATGTGTATACCCCATGGAGCTGGACAGACATGATGGGGCTGGCCAACAGGCTGCCAGACATCACCCAAGGAGCTGGGAGATGGATAACTGCCTTAGAAGAAGGCACTGCAGGGGTAACCTTGTCTTTAGGTGACATAAAAGCCTTGCTAATGCATGTCATGGGAAAACATGACACTGAAGAATTAGCAGGAAAGGTTGGACTAACACAGATGATGGGCACTAATCAACATGATGAAGTCCCCTTTAATCGCTATAGAAACTCCATGTGGGAAGGACTGAGAAGAAAGTACCCTGAGGTCTTGGATCCCTCTAAATTGGATGATGAGGAGTGGACACCTGAAGAGTGCCCAAAGAAGTTCCTGCACCGATTCCAGAAGAGATGGGCGGAGGAAACAGGAAATGCATGGAACCATTCTCCAGCAACTGAAATCCTGTTTAAAATAACTGTAAAAAAGGCTCTACCAGATGAGGTTCAGAAAGCCCTAGATGGAGTCGTGGGACTATCGAAAATGAATTGGGCTTTATACTCTGAGCATATTTGTCACCATCTTGAAATCTATAAGAAAGAAAAACAAAAAGAAGAAGATGCAGCAAAATCCCTGATGAAAAAATTGGTGCAGATGCAGTTGGGAGAACTAACCAAAGGCAAGAAAGAAAAAACAAAGACCCAGGCACCAATGATGACCCCTGTTCCTTCTGAGCCGGCAAGCACAGGCCTTACGGCAAACACTGCTGCCACCATACAGGCACCTGTGGTAACAGCCACACAGAGCCCCCAGGGAGCAGCAGGGAGCACTGCTGCAGGAGAAGTCTCGGCACCAGTGGAGCATCACTATCACTACCATAGCACTGACACACCCAGGAATGGACCCACCTACAGTCATGGGTGGAGAGGAGAGTCACGGAACTTTCAAGGTCAAAGAGGAGGGTGGCGAAGAGGATCTCGCCAACCTTCATTTGGAAGCAGATTCCAAAACTCAGCTCCCAGGAACAGTCAAGCGGGACCGCCTATGGGACCAACACCCCCAATAGGGGATCAACCCTCTAATGAGTGTTGGAGCTGTGGACAACCTGGACATCGAATGAGAAATTGTCCGGCCCGACCTTGGGTTGGACCCTCTACCTATTGGTAATAGGGGGGCCTAGAGAAGACAGAGGGGGAAACGGTGGCATTGGCTATTTCGATGATACCTAAGGAAGAGCCAACCGTCACTGTTAATATACAAAACAGAGATTTCCCTTTCATGGTGGATACAGGGGCAACATACTCTTGCATAGGGAAAATGGGCGCTCATCTCCCCCTCTCTGGGTCTGTAATTAAGACCATCAGCTTCTCTGGGAAAACTAATAATACCTTTTACACGCCCACTTCCTGTAACGATTGCAGGAAAAACAATTGAAGCACCTCTGTTATACTCACAAAATACACCTGTGAATTTGCTGGGAAGAGACATTTTATGTAAGCTACAAACCCAGATAGTGTGTACCCATTAAGGACTGCAAATACACTTTCCTGACGAAGCACTCGCCAACATTATGGTGCTTATGGACATGGAAAACAAGGTCCGACCTGTGCAACCCATGGTATACTGGCTGAAGTTACAACCAGAAAATTCAAATCTTCAACTGGAATGGGAAAAATGGAAGCCCTGGGCAGAACAACACTATGAAGCAGTATATACACCTAGTTTACCTTTACATGTCACCCTGATGTTCGATGCCAAACAAGAACAAACTGACTATGCATGCTGCTGGGATGTATTGATGAATCAACGGCTGTTTCACATAACCACCACAGAAATTTATTTAGGCCCCCAAGGGGCCGCAGCTTCTGTCAAGCTAACTTCGGCTGAACAACAATGGTATCAAGTGCCGAATGCCACGCCTCATGTGACCCTTTTAGTCTCAGAAAAGTACGAATCCCATGACCTAGGTCCAATGGTAAAGACAGCCTCAGAAGTTGAAGAATGGCAAAACATGGAAAGTCCACAAGTACATCTGTCAAAAGACCAGCAGTTTGTACGAATTAACTTAAAAGTAAATGATGAGGCTATAGCTCAAAAAGTGGAGCTCAATCCTAGACCAGAGGGACAAATGGTGTTATCGACCCAACAAGAGAAATTGTTAGAGCAAATACCACCAGTGGTGTGGTCCAAAAGCAAAACAGATGTAGGACTAGTAAAAACAGCCTTACCAGTAAAAATAAAAGTAAAACCGGGAGCAAAACTGCCTCACCAAAGGCAGTATCCATTAAAACCTCAGGCTATTGAAGGCATAAAACCAGTAATTAAGGGACTAATGGCAGCTGGAGTTTTAATAAAAACTGCAAGCCCATGCAATACTCCTATCTACCCTATCCCTAAAAACAATACCAAAGAGTATCGGCTGGTACATGATCTGCGTCCTATCAATGCAATAATAGAAATGGATGCACCTATAGTACCTGATCCACATACTATACTATCAAGCATCCCTGCTGGAGCAAAATGGTACACAGTAATCGATCTGTGTTCAGCCTATTTCAGTGTGCCTGTGCACCCAGACTCACAACATTTGTTTGCATTCACATTTCTGGGACAACAGCTAACGTATACACGGCTACCTCAGGGACTGAACCTGTCCCCAGCCATCTTTAACAAAGTCCTGGCTGAAGATTCACAACACCTTGACATACCCAGTACATTGGTGCAATATATGGATGATCTCCTTATTGCATCAGAGACTCAAGAACAGTGTGAAAAAGATTCATTAATTGTATTGCATGCATTGGCAGATGGAGGTCATAAAGTAAGTAAGGACAAATTGCAGTTCTGCAAACAACAAGTAGAATACTTGGGAAGACAGTTGTGCGGGACCACGCGATGTATAGCCCCAAGCCAAGTGGAGGCTATAATCAAGGCTCCCAAACCCCAAACAGTGGGACAGATGCTTTCATTCCTTGGGATGGCAGGGTACAGTCGGCCATGGATTTGTGATTATGCTATAAAAACTGCACCTTTGCGTGCCATGATTAGAGCAGTGGGGCAAACAAGCAATGCAGCTCTCCTTGTCTGGACAGATGAGGCAACGGGAGCTTTTGAGGCCCTAAAAACAGACATGCAAACAACCATTGGCCTATTATAGTACAAAGCTTGACAACATTGAAACAGGATTGCCACCATGCTATCAGGGTCTAGCAGCAGCTGCCTTTGCATTTCAAAAAGCATCATCCATAATCATGGGACATGCAGTAACGTTGTACACGTCACATCAGTTACATGCCCTGCTAACCAGTCAACGTTTTGTCTTAACACAAACTAGATGCACTGGATATGAAGTTGTGTTGTCCTCTCCAGAAATAACAATACAACGTTGTCACACAGTGAATCCCGCCACCAAATTGACCACACCGTTAGATGGTACTCCACATAACTGTGTGACAGAGACAGAGAAATTTTTGAGAGCCAGAGAACATTTGTATAATCATGCCATAGATGCAGATCTAACCCTGTTCGTGGACGGCTCATGCTTTCGGGATGCCGCGGGATTGCATGCAGGTATGGGGATTGTTAAACTAAACACGGATGGCGAGACCTTTGAATTACTGGAGTCCCAAGGAATTGATCAGCCTTGTTCAGCCCAACTGGCAGAAATCAAAGCCTTAACTATGGCTTGCCAGATAGCTAAAGATCAACGTGTTAATACCTACACAGACTCAGCCTACGCTTATGGCGTATGTCATGTACATGCAAACATTTGGAAACAAAGGGGATTCCTGAGAGCAGATGGCACCCCTGTCACTCATGGAGAAGCGATTTCCCAACTGTTACAAGCTCTCCAATTACCGTCTGAGGTAGCCATCATTAAATGTGCAGGTCATCAAAAGAATAATAACATCATAGCTCAAGGTAACAACCTAGCAGATGACGCAGCTCGCAAAGGAGCACAAGGGGAATATATGTTTCCCCTGTTAACCATCCAAGATTGTGCCCCACTGGTTTCACTTGACGCACTGATAGTGGCTCAAAGTAGGGCCAGTGGAGAAGAAAAACGAATGTGGGTTAAACGAGGCGCTATTGAGACACGCAGTCAGGGGCCAGTGGACAAGCTGTGGCGCAGTAGTCATGGACATTTTGTGTTACCCACCAATTTATTACGACATGCAATCATTTGGGCCCACGGACCCGATCATTGTTCGCGAGTCCAAATTATGAACAAACTAAAAGCTGTCTGGTGGTCACCATATATGGCAGCTACAGTGGACCGTTTGTTGAATGAGTGTGAGGTATGTGCACAGTACAATGTCCGGAAATCATTCACAGCCCCTTTAGCCCACATTCCGGTCCCTGATGGGCCATTCAGACATCTTATGATGGATTTCATAGACATGGGAGCTGAAAACCGAGTTAAACGAATGAGATATGTTTTGGTAGTGATATGCAGGTTCAGCCGATGGATTGAGGCAGTAGCCTCTGCAAATCAGGACCATAAAACGGTAGCCAAATTCCTGTGCCGAGACGTCTTTCCAAGATTTGGCATTCCAGATACTATCTCATCTGACAACGGTAGGGCTTTTGTAGCTAAGGTTACACAAGAAACATTCAAACAATTGGGTATCAAACAGAAGTTTGGGTGTTTTTATCACCCTCAATCAAATGGGGCGGTGGAACGGGCTAATGGCATTTTAAAGAACAAACTAGCAAAAATCATAGCAGACAGCAATGGCAAACTAACCTGGCTGGATGCGTTGCCGCTTGCTTTATTGTCAATGCGCTCACAAACTAACCGACTAACCCATTTGACACCATTTGAAGCTCTTACAGGTCGGCCGATGCCTATTCCATACCTGAGAGGACCCTACGAAGGACCATCGCTGGAGCAGCTACAAGACGAATGGCATAATTATCTGAGACAGTTAACCCAAATACACAAAACTATCTTTTTGCAGGTCAAAGGTGCTACAGAAGACAGAGAAGCAGAGATTCCACTCGAAAATCAGAGCATCCAGCCTGGTGATCTGGTTTACGTCAAAGTGTTCAAAAAGAAGTGGGACAGGCCCCGCCGAGAAGGTCCTTTTAAAGTTATTCTTGCCTCACGTACAGCAGTCAAAGTAGACGGTAAGGACACTTGGTTTCATTTAAACCACTGCTGTAGGGTTGGTGGCCCAGCGCCCCTGCGGCCTCGGCAAGCTCGTCTTGGCAGAGCCGCCGGGCCAAGGGGGGAAGCAAGAGAAGCCAGAGACCCTACAGCAGCACCGAGGGAAGGCCACGCCTCCCTGCAGCCAGAAGCAGCACCGAGGGAAGGCCACGCCTCCCTGCAGCTAGGCGAACACCGGCCAAGGCGCTCACAGAGACTGATTGAACAAAGACTACGCACAGCTTCAGAGAGTAGTGGATCCCTGCCAGATAGAGCAGCGACAGACTCAGATGCAGACTCAGAAACAACTGGAGACGCAGGCCAACAGACAGACAGAAATACAGACCGACAGATAGACAGGCCACAGGAGACATCAGACTCGGACAGCAACTCAGTAGATTTACCGACAGAAGAACCGCAGGAAGTACAACCCAGACAAAGCACAGATACACCACACATCCCTAGTGACAGCTCATCTAGCGACGGCTCACTCAGTAGCACATCTAGTAGTACATCTCAACAGTCACCAGAACAATGATTAAGGAATTATTTAAGGGATTGACAATACTACTGGTGGTTAGTATGGGAGAACATAGACGTCCAAAACATACAACGGACTGTGCCGTGGCCATGGCCGCAATAGCAGCTAAACAAGGCATTCTAAACACAGGAAAAACATATAATTTGGTATACATTAAATCAAAAGCCTACAAGAACATAGGAATACAGGGAAAGCTGGGGGATTACATATTAGGCGAAGCCATTAGCATCAAATGTGAAGAGGAGGGAACACTCAACATAGAGTTAATTTGTGATAAAAGAGGATGCAGGGAAACCAAGCAAGACGTAACTGTTACAGTACATGAAGCCACAAAATGGGTAAAAATCAAACCAAGGAAAAAGAGGACAATTAGAAGCCTAGAAACAAGCAGTCACTTAGGGAGATGGGATCCCAGTACAGACCTAGCCCGCACACAAAGGGTTGAAGACCAATTTATTTTACCAATGGTTGAAATTTTCGGCTAGGCAGATCAGTGAAAAGCCTTGCATAGCCTGTCACCGGAAGGGTGTGATACCTCAGGCTAAACCCCTACCTGATATCAACAACTGTTATAGGAGCCCCCAACATAACTCAGACCAAGCAGAATGCTATACACAATGTGTTATGAAAATGGCAGTAGGTGATGAAAAATATGCTGCCGACAGTAAACTTTGTCCAGTGCCTCTAAGTACAGAAGGAACCGTTCCACCTATGATTAAAATAGAGAAAGGGATGATACACCCATTCTGTATAGCTAAAGGCTTAGTAGCACAATACATAAGCGATTGGCAGGTAGGGACGACCCAGTCAAAACACCACATACAGTGTATGCAAAAGCAGCAAGAATATAAACCGGCCAAAGCATCATGGAACATTACTGTATGTCACACCCTGCCTGCAGCAGGCATACAGTGTGAACAAATAGTACCGGCCACAGGGGGGTCTGTAATTGGACTGAATCTCACCCATGCTTCATGGGTATCTACTCCAAATTTAGCTAAGGGAACGGTACCCTTAGCTGACATCTTTTGGATATGCGGACAAAAAAGGAAACTCCTGTCATCGCTGTCCCCGAATTGGAAAAGCCTTTGTGCTCCTGTGATGCTCACAGGAGCAATAACAGTAATTGAAATGCCAAATGCAATACAACCCATGCCACAGAAACTTCGTAAGAAAAGAGGAATAATGACGTTTAAAACAGACTACAACATCACAGTAAGAAACGGGATACCAGAAGGGATACCCCGACAATTAGAAGCCATAGACAGTAGCAGAGTTAAAGCAGATGAAGACGCGGATAAATGGGGATGGGCATTGGCTCTGTTCGGGGTTACTCCAAAAATCCGTTCTAGGTTCCAGGAGGTGCAGTGGATTAATTACTTGTGGTATAATCAACAAAGATATTTGAATTGGACATTGGCAGCTGTAGGAGCCTTAACCGAACAACTGCACGCCACCTCGCTAATGACAATGCAAAATAGATTAGCTATCGAGATGATGATGGCTGATGAACAAGGAGTTTGTATTATGATCAAAGCCACCGAATGTACAGGGGAAGACGGAAATTTGACAGAGCTCTTAATCACACTTGAAGCGATGCAACAGGAACTATTAAGTAACTCCATAGGAGGGAGAAATGAAACTGACGATTCTGGATACATTGTAGGGAATGGAATGAATATTGGCCCACTATTTTCACTGTTTGGGACTCTAAGGAGAGGGCGGATATCATGGAAAGACTGGTTATATCAGATAGGTGTAATCTTGGCACTAACAGGGGTGGCGGTCTTGCTGGTAATATGTTGTGGTATTCCCTTGATAAAATTTCTGGTCAATAAATTGATTTCATCCACAGTAGGACAGCTCCCACTGTTAGCCGTCCAAGCTTTAGAAGAAAGCACAAACGAAATAGACAGAGAACCAGAATATATGGAAATGGATGAAATACCAATTATCCTCCCCGACAGCCCCCAGCTACCTAATATTGTGGCGTATACCCCAGATAGGGAGGACTGGGATGGACCATGCTTGGTGATATTGTAGACGAGGAAGAAGACATGCACGCACATTTACACTCACACACATGCACCCACAACAATGAGGGATAGGATAGACAGTATCTGAAAGACTGACATGGAGCTGTAATAATGAACGTATATGTATATTACTAGGACACAGGAGTATGGCTGAGAGACCAGACTCCCCTGATCAGGGACCTATGCCTGATCTGCCTCTATCAAGTCTGATTGGACTCTCAGAACTGTTTGGAGAAGAGGATATACAGGAGGGACGGTCGAGCCATGATTGGTCGCCACAGCCGCCATCCATCCAGCAGCTAAACCAGTTGGCAACAGAAAGATCCTCATCGTTCCAGCACCTGGCGATGACGGCTTCACAGAATCTGCCTGCAGCAAGAGTCGGCCCGAGGACTCCACCATCACCTGAAGGACCCTTTGGACTCAGGAACACACGCCTTCCGCAGATGCCATGGAGACAGTCACATGTGCCAGTGGCAACGATACCCTCCAGGGGAGGCAGCCAAGGTCGGCCATATGCAGCAACCGCCCGAGTGCATCCTAGACCCAATTCACTGCTAGGACCTGTCCCCAGCTTTCCACCCCCAAGGCAGGAGAGATATTCCGATCAGCCCAGTACCTCTGGAGGAGGATCAGCAGGGGTGGACCTTAGTCGAACTCACCGACCAGGACAGAGGGGAGCTTTGTACAGGCTGCTAAATGCCCAGAGTGTCCCAGCCACTTGCCCGAGCGACATCAGCAATACTCCCCCCACACACGAAATGCCTTCCCCCTTGTACTTCCTGTCCCCTGGACTGCACAACCTTAATCTGGTCATGGTCACCCCACAGGACATGGCAATCTTGGTTCGAGAGCTTTGTCTTCCACAAGAGTCTGTTCCAAAAACCTTGGAGCAGCTCCTGCCCCTCACAAATCACATTCCCCATGGACTATTTGAGGAACTCATGCCACAACTGAGTCAGACAGCTGCATACCTGTTAAGGATACACCGTGACAATGCCAACATCTCTTGTGCTCAGGAGGGCCTCCATACTCAACTGTGTGGTCTTCAGTCTAGTATGGACATGCTAGCCAGCATGATGGAGCATATGGAGAGGGAACACCTAGGGCTGGCCACCACCACCCTGAATGTGGGCAAGAATTCTCTGGGGGCCCTGTACAACCTGGCCAAGCAGCACAAGGAGCTGGAAAGATCCATCAGAGAACTGCGCGACTGTCTGAAAGCCAGAATTCCTGATCCTTCCCCCACTACCCCTGAAAGGCCAACCTCCCCATATTCCCCAACTTCTCCCAAAACTTCAGACGCTGAGTAAATGCTGAGGAGCGCGGACTGACGTAATGGCACTGAAAACGGACGATGACCTTGGTTCCTGAGTTTGAATTACGGACTGGTTTCAGAAATCTGAGTGTAAATAAAAAAACAAAGAAGGATATATGTTAGTAACGAAGGTCGGGTAAATGTCTGTCCTTACCATCATCTGCGTAACACAGATAAAGCTAAATGCATACACATAGATATCACATTGCAAAGTTATAAAAAGGGGACCCTTACACGGCGTGTTTGGAGATTTAGTAGTAAAGATGCACCATAGTGACCCCTTTTTCTTAAATTATAGCATGCCTTAAGACACATGCATTGCCTAAATTTGGCATCTGGCCAAAAAGGGCATTAGAAAACAAGCTGAAAAAGAAGAAAAACAAAGTGGAAAATGTTGAGAAATGGCCTATAATGAAAACCATTATATGATTGTCTAAGGCAAATGACTTAAGGACGGACATGAAGGGAAACCATTTATTGTGTTTATCATTTAACTAGATATAGCTGCGCAACCTTAGAATAGTTTCTTGATTGGTTGACTAAATAGTGGTAACGTAGGGGTTATTTGATGCATTTAAAAAAATAAATGTGTGACGCTTTAACAAAATAATATGTAGAACCAAGTATAATGGGTTGGAGCCTCTGGTTGAGTGAGACAATAGATGCCAGAAGATGATTGGTTGCGCTAATGTCAATGTAAGGCCTTTACTTTGCCATGATTAAGAGGTTGATGTAACTTGTTTTATGTGGCCATTTTAAGTGCCTTGAATTACACCAAAACTCAATGTTTGAATGTCACCTTGCGTTGATATAATCCAGCTAATTGATCACCTTGTGCCTTAGTATGTAGGTTCACCTGCACTTACACTTAAATATATTTACCGTGTGAAGTATCACTTATATTCATATCCGCACCAGAGTTATCAGTAAGTCGAGTGATGTGTTTTTCTTTTTTATTATTGCAATGCACAAATGAGGATGTCTTGTCAGTAAACAACCCAAGAGTATAGTTGATGTAATGGGACTCTTTCGAGTCCCAGAGGAGGGACTGTAGAAGAATTTTTAGGTCCTTATTTGAACTGTGATGAACTATCAAGTGTCCTGATCTGAACTGTATGTCCTCTGGCTGAACTAGCAGGTGTTCAACCCAAAAAAAAGGGCTCTATTAGTCATTCGGTCTGTCAGGGGCTTTCCAAGGCCTTTTAGGTGCTTTCCCGCAGGCCACGTGCAGGGGGCCTCAGGCCAGCTGCACCTGTGGCCGTGAGCCCGCAGGCCACGTGCAGGGGGCCTCAGGCCAGCTGCACCTGTGGCCGAAGGTCTTTTAAAAAAATCAGTTGTAAATCCTTCACGTTTTAATGGGAGCGTTTGTCACATTGAAATAATGGCCTAACACCTGCTTAGGGTTCACTAGAGGACACTTCCAATAGAAAACCATGTCTTGGGAATGAAATAAATAAAAAAGTCGAAGGAGGAGCGATGCCCGCGGGTCTCCAATAAATAGATGAGCGCGGTTGTCATATTCAGTCTCTCTAGAGGACTCAGTTTGTATAAGCTCTGTGTCGAAGGCTTAAATAAACTTAAAAACTCTGTGCATTTTATCTTGCTTAAGGCTGAATTATTCCAAAGTGTTGTGTCCTTTTCTAGCAAATCACTTGCAATTAGTTTGTGTTAGCTAAAAGAAGT
The DNA here is from genome assembly GCF_902500255.1 of Thalassophryne amazonica. Taxonomy (NCBI): domain Eukaryota; kingdom Metazoa; phylum Chordata; class Actinopteri; order Batrachoidiformes; family Batrachoididae; genus Thalassophryne; species Thalassophryne amazonica. Next base: position 86,629,857 of record NC_047118.1, read on the forward strand.
CATCCTGAGACGACCAAAAGAAGGACCACGACAAATACTTGGGTCACAGTTTTCAGAAGTCACTCTGTTGCTTTTCACTTGACACTGTGTCCTTTTGCAATACTTGGGTCACAGTTTTCAGAAGTCACTCTGTTGCTTTTCACTTGACACTGTGTCCTTTTGCAGTACTTGGGTCACAGTTTTCACAAGTCATTCTGTTGCTTTGCACTTCACAGTGTTTCACTTTGCTGTACTTGGGTCCCAGTTTTCACAAGTCACTCTGTTGCTTTGCACTTCACAATGTTTCACTTTGCTGTACTTGGGTCCCGGTTTTCACAAGTCACTCTGTTGCTTTGCACTTCACAATGTTTCCTTTTGCGGTTCTTGGGTCCCACTTTTCAGAAGTCACTCTGTTGCTTTGCACTTCACAATGTTTCCATTTGTCGTACTTTGGTCCCCGCTTTCAGACATCACTCTGTTGCTTTGCACTTCACGTTTCACTCTGCTGTACTTGGGTCCCAGTTTTCAGATGTCACTCTGTTGCCTTGTACTTGACACTGTGTCCTTTTGCAGTTCTTGGGTCCCAGTTTTCAGAAGTCACTCTGTTGCCTTGCACTTGACACTGTGTCCTTTTGCAGTTCTTGGGTCCCACTTTTCAGAAGTCACTCTGAGTTGCACTTCACAATGTTTCCTTTTGCAGTACTTTGGTCCCCCCTTTCAGACATCACTCTGTTGCTTTGCACTTCACAATGTTTCCATTTGTCGTACTTGGGTCCCAGTTTTCAGAAGTCACTCTGTTGCCTTGTACTTGACACTGTTGTTGTGAAAGTGTAGTGACACGGACCCACAACAGGGGGCGCAAATGAACGGTCAATAGATGAGCCAAAAGGTAACAATTTAATGTTGTGAAACGTGCGCAACGAACATACAGACAATCTCAGAATATAATTACAGTCAAATTACATTGTGACGTGTGGGCAGGCTCGAGGATAGAAGACGTCTGTCCTGAGAAGAGCCGGAACCACACGATTTCCGCCCCCACAGAACCTGGTGAATACTGGAGCCGCCAAGTCCCGAATTCCCAGGTGATCACCGTCCCCGACTGTCGGATCTGGTACTGCTGGCGAAGAACAAAGACAGTCAAGTGTGGGTGTGTGTACACCCAGTAACAACAGCGGTGGGAATGCCACCTCCACCTCTCACTCAATATGTTGCAGAGTACCGCAGTGATTCCTCAGGGGAAAAGAGTGCCGTCCTGCACTCACTCAGCCTCCACAGAAAAAGGAACCGGTACTCCTGCAAACACTCACAATATACAGATATATTGCAAAAGACACAAACGGCTGAGGATATTACCTCCAATGTAGTATGATATCTCGGCGATGAGGTGGAGATGACGTCTGGTCTTTATGGAGTGCGATGATGAAGAATGTGTGACAGCTGTCAGGAATTAATGAGTGACAGCTGTCACTCCCGGCTGTGTCCGTGGCGGCAGCGCCCTCTCGTGCCTGAAGCCCGCACTTCAGGCAGGGCACCCTTTGGTGGTGGGCCGGCAGTACATCCTCTTCCGGCGGCCCACACAACAACTGTGTCCTTTTGCAGTTCTTGGGTCCCAGTTTTCACAAGTCAGTCTGTTGCTTTGCACTTCACAGTGTTTCCTTTTGCAGTACTTGGGTCACAGTATTCAGAAGTTACTCTGTTGCTTTGCACTTCACAATGTTTCCTTTTGCGGTTCTTGGGTCCCAGTTTTCAGAAGTCACTCTGTTGCTTTGCACTTCACAATGTTTCCTTTTGCAGTATTTTGGTCCCAGTTTTCACAAGTCACTCTGTTGCTTTGCACTTGACACTGTCCTTTTGCAGTACTTGGGTCACAGTTTTCACAAGTCACTCTGTTGCTTTGCACTTGACACTGTGTCCTTTTGCAGTACTTTCGTCCCAGTTTTCAGACATCACTCTGTCGCTTTGCACTTGACACTGTTTCCTTTTGCAGTACTTTGGTCACAGTTTTCAGACATCACTCTGTTGCTTTGCACTTCACAATGTTTCACTTTGCTGTACTTGGGTCCCAGTTTTCATAAGTCAGTCTGTTGCTTTGCACTTCACAATGTTTCTGTTATGTGTCGGACGCAGCCCGGAGAACCAACCAGCGTTTGAAGGACCCAGTATAAAATAAGCAGAGCACGGTACAAAGGATAACAGAGTTTAATGAACATAACAGTGCTGTGAAAAATATAAAAGTGCGCGGTCTGGCGTGGTGGATTGCGGTGCGCTCCCAGCAGCGCTAACGGTCCGGAGCCAGAACTGGTTCGGACCCAAGGACCCCGCCGACACCCCCCAGGTGGCCGCGACAAACCGAGTCTGTGAAAGAAGGAATCATTATGTGAGTCCACACTCAACACACAGAGAGAACGCTCAAAAGGTGCACAAACAGCAAACACTTCCTGGCTTAATTACTAATCAGCTTCCCACCCTGCAGGCATGGAACATCCAGTTCACAAACTCACTGCAGCGGAAGCTGATTTAAACGACCAACATACAGCTCAATATAATAAGGTGTGAGGGACACCACATTTACTGACTGTATAAATGTTAGTCACAAAATCTAACGTACCTCAGGAAGTGTGCTGACGAGCGTGAGACCTCACCCTCTCCTCTTTCACAGACCATGCATCAAACCTGGACGTTCTCTGCATCCACTGATGATGAGATGGCTCCCGAGACGACGATCTCACCCGTCTGGTCACAAGGTCGAGTCTCTGGCAAATACACACTGTGTACTCCAGTCTTAAATGCCACCATGTTCCAATCCATTGTAGATGCACCACAGCTGTGAGTCCTGACGAGCCGCAGGTGATCAGCCTCAGGTGATCAGGGTGAGGTCCTGATAAACTCAGCTACACAGCCACTCAGTCCCAAATGCAAGCCACCTGGAAGGAAAAACAAAAGACAGAAACAAAAAGGCAGCCAGGCCCCCCCAGCCATACAACAGTACCCCACCCTCACGGGAAGCCTCCCGGCGACCACACAAACCTGGCCCAGGAGAAACACCCCCCTCCAGGGACCATGGCTGGAAACCGTATCCGCATTCATCTTCCAACAGAACGGTTGATGTCTTCTCCTCTGGCTGCATCTTTGCCCTTGTTTCTATCAGTCAATTAGCACAGGTGTGGCCAGGAGTTCTTGAACCTGTGCGGTCAGCCTTTGTCCAACCATGTTCACAGTCTGATTAATCATAAAACAAAAAAGACAAACACAAACAACCAAAACACCCCCCCCCTCCCCAGAGGCCCGTTCCATCAAACCCCGGGAAGGGGAGAAAAGAAAAACAACCCAAACTTAAGCTTGCAAATAAAAATGCTAACACCCCCCCTCCCCCCCTCCCCAGAGGACCGTTCCATCAAACCCCGGGAAGGGGAGAAAAGAAAACCCCAAACTCAAGCTAGCAAATAAAAACACTAACACCCCCCCCCCCCAACGACATGTAGGGACCAACACCCCCCAGAGGACATCCCGCCAGCTCCAGGAGTAATAACCACAGCCGAGGTCCCTCTGGGATCCAATGTCACCCACGGGGACTCCCAGCGCCTCCCAGAGGACCATTCCATCAACCCCAGGAGACGCCTCCCCTCATGACCAACGGACCCAGCCCCGGCCATCTATGGCTAGATGGACCCACAGCCCTTTCCCCCCCAGAGGACACCACAGTCAAACCCTGAGGGCGGAAACTGGGGGGAAAACAAAAGGAGAAAAAAAAAAACATACAAACAAAACAACCCCAACCCCACCCCCTTGGTGCAGTGGAAACTGGAAGCACGTCCAGTGTCACCAACCGTGACTATACTCCAGAAGCCAACCGAGAGGAGTGGAACAGCGGTTATGGCAGACGGCACAAAATGGCGCCACTCCTCCGACTTCCAAACCAGCCACCCGCTGCGGGTATATCCCACTGCTCCAAACCACAGCCACGCCGATGGCAGACAGCTCAAAGGCGCGCTGAAGCCGGAGGTGGAACAGGGAATCAACAAACAAAAACACCCCCCCCCCAGGTGCAGAGGTTACCTGGGAAACGCCCAGCATAACCAAACTGCACCACTCCAGCAACGCCGACACTATGGCTCACACGGCTGGAGCCAGAGGAGAAGAGAGGGCATAACAAAAAACAAAACAAAAAAAAAAGAAGAAAAAACAACCCAATTACCCCCCAGGGGACCGTCCCATCAAACCCTGGGAGGTGAAACTGAAAGAAATAAAAAGAAAGACTAACAGACTAGCATAAAGTTGCTTGGGTCCTTTTTTTTTTTTTTTTTTGCTCCAGACAGAACCGCAGGGTCACGACCCCAGACACTAAATAGTGTACAAAAAAAACCCCCACACAAAAACCAACTCAAAAAACACCCACACAAAATGAACACACACAAAACTAATAAGTAATTTATACCGTCAAGCTCAAACAAATGGAACACACCTGTTCCAACTTAAGAGCTTGACGGTAATGTGACTCAGTCACCACAAGAGGGAGCCAGAGTGCTAAAAATGAAAAACCCCCTTTGGTGACAGAGAAAACAAACGAGCTGCTTTTCTGTGCGCAGCTGTGTGCAACACACAACCAAAAATGTGATTCAACTAAATAACGCCGGAGCTGACACAACAGACGCAGTAGCTATATTCATCCGGGGAAACGGGGCTACAACTGTAACACGGGAAGCTCAGCGACCCGTGCCACAGAGCTCCGCCGTGCGCGTTCACCCATTACAGACACACTCTTGCAGCTCCCGTTTAAACCTCTTATCCGCCGGTCGGTGCGTGACGCGAAGCCGTCGCCGGTCACACTCCACCACGACCCACGGATAAGGCACAAACACAGGAAACACGGCTGCAAGAGAGCACGAATCAGTATTCAGTAATGGGTTCTCAAACACGCACCATCCGGGCGGAGAGCACCCGCAACTGATCCGGATAACTTCTGAACGTTTGCTGCCGCCTTCCCGGCGCGTTACCGTCTCTGCTACCGCTGGGTCCGTGATGTTTGGCCAGAGACTACTGTTATGTGTTGGACGCAGCCCGGAGAACCGACCAGCGTTTGAAGGACCCAGTATAAAATAAGCAGAGCATGGTACAAAGGATAACAGAGTTTAATGAACATAACAGTGCTGTGAAAATATAAAAGTGCGCGGTCTGGCGTGGTGGATTGCGGTGCGCTCCCAGCAGCGCTAACGGTCCGGAGCCAGAACTGGTTCGGACCCAAGGACCCCGCCGACACCCCCCAGGTGGCCGCGACAAACCGAGTCTGTGAAAGAAGGAATCATTATGTGAGTCCACACTCAACACACAGAGAGAACGCTCAAAAGGTGCACAAACAGCAAACACTTCCTGGCTTAATTACTAATCAGCTTCCCACCCTGCAGGCATGGAACATCCAGTTCACAAACTCACTGCAGCGGAAGCTGATTTAAACGACCAACATACAGCTCAATATAATAAGGTGTGAGGGACACCACATTTACTGACTGTATAAATGTTAGTCACAAAATCTAACGTACCTCAGGAAGTGTGCTGATGAGCGTGAGACCTCACCCCCTCCTCTTTCACAGACCATGCATCAAATCTGGACGTTCTCTGCATCCACTGATGATGAGATGGCTTCCGAGACGACGATCTCACCCGTCTGGTCACAAGGTCGAGTCTCTGGCAAATACACACTGTGTACTCCAGTCTTAAATGCCACCATGTTCCAATCCATTGTAGATGCACCACAGCTGTGAGTCCTGACGAGCCGCAGGTGATCAGCCTCAGGTGATCAGGGTGAGGTCCTGATAAACTCAGCTACACAGCCACTCAGTCCCAAATGCAAGCCACCTGGAAGGAAAAACAAAAGACAGAAACAAAAAAGCAGCCAGGCCCCCCCAGCCATACAACAGTACCCCACCCTCACGGGAAGCCTCCCGGCGACCACACAAACCTGGCCCAGGAGAAACACCCCCCTCCAGGGACCATGGCTGGAAACCGTATCCGCATTCATCTTCCAACAGAACGGTTGATGTCTTCTCCTCTGGCTGCATCTTTGCCCTTGTTTCTATCAGTCAATTAGCACAGGTGTGGCCAGGAGTTCTTGAACCTGTGCGGTCAGCCTTTGTCCAACCATGTTCACAGTCTGATTAATCATAAAACAAAAAAGACAAACACAAACAACCAAAACACCCCCCCCCCCTCCCCAGAGGCCCGTTCCATCAAACCCCGGGAAGGGGAGAAAAGAAAAACAACCCAAACTTAAGCTTGCAAATAAAAATGCTAACACCCCCCCTCCCCCCCTCCCCAGAGGACCGTTCCATCAAACCCCGGGAAGGGGAGAAAAGAAAACCCCAAACTCAAGCTAGCAAATAAAAACACTAACACCCCCCCCCCCCCCCAACGACATGTAGGGACCAACACCCCCCAGAGGACATCCCGCCAGCTCCAGGAGTAATAACCACAGCCGAGGTCCCTCTGGGATCCAATGTCACCCACGGGGACTCCCAGCGCCTCCCAGAGGACCATTCCATCAACCCCAGGAGACGCCTCCCCTCATGACCAACGGACCCAGCCCCGGCCATCTATGGCTAGATGGACCCACAGCCCTTTCCCCCCCAGAGGACACCACAGTCAAACCCTGAGGGCGGAAACTGGGGGGAAAACAAAAGGAGAAAAAAAAACCATACAAACAAAACAACCCCAACCCCACCCCCTTGGTGCAGTGGAAACTGGAAGCACGTCCAGTGTCACCAACCGTGACTATACTCCAGAAGCCAACCGAGAGGAGTGGAACAGCGGTTATGGCAGACGGCACAAAATGGCGCCACTCCTCCGATTTCCAAACCAGCCACCCGCTGCGGGTATATCCCACTGCCCCAAACCACAGCCACGCCGATGGCAGACAGCTCAAAGGCGCGCTGAAGCCGGAGGTGGAACAGGGAATCAACAAACAAAAACACCCCCCCCCCAGGTGCAGAGGTTACCTGGGAAACGCCCAGCATAACCAAACTGCACCACTCCAGCAACGCCGACACTATGGCTCACACGGCTGGAGCCAGAGGAGAAGAGAGGGCATAACAAAAAACAAAACAAAAAAAAAAGAAGAAAAAACAACCCAATTACCCCCCCATGACCCCCCAGGGGACCGTCCCATCAAACCCTGGGAGGTGAAACTGAAAGAAATAAAAAGAAAGACTAACAGACTAACATAAAGTTGCTTGGGTCCTTTTTTTTTTTTTTTTTTGCTCCAGACAGAACCGCAGGGTCACGACCCCAGACACTAAATAGTGTACAAAAAAAACCCCCACACAAAAACCAACTCAAAAAACACCCACACAAAATGAACACACACAAAACTAATAAGTAATTTATACCGTCAAGCTCAAACAAATGGAACACACCTGTTCCAACTTAAGAGCTTGACGGTAATGTGACTCAGTCACCACAAGAGGGAGCCAGAGTGCTAAAAATGAAAAACCCCCTTTGGTGACAGAGAAAACAAACGAGCTGCTTTTCTGTGCGCAGCTGTGTGCAACACACAACCAAAAATGTGATTCAACTAAATAACGCCGGAGCTGACACAACAGACGCAGTAGCTATATTCATCCGGGGAAATGGGGCTACAACTGTAACACGGGAAGCTCAGCGACCCGTGCCACAGAGCTCCGCCGTGCGCGTTCACCCATTACAGACACACTCTTGCAGCTCCCGTTTAAACCTCTTATCCGCCGGTCGGAGCGTGACGCGAAGCCGTCGCCGGTCACACTCCACCACGACCCACGGATAAGGCACAAACACAGGAAACACGGCTGCAAGAGAGCACGAATCAGTATTCAGTAATGGGTTCTCAAACACGCACCATCCGGGCGGAGAGCACCCGCAACTGATCCGGATAACTTCTGAACGTTTGCTGCCGCCTTCCCGGCGCGTTACCGTCTCTGCTACCGCTGGGTCCGTGATGTTTGGCCAGAGACTACTGTTATGTGTTGGACGCAGCCCGGAGAACCGACCAGCGTTTGAAGGACCCAGTATAAAATAAGCAGAGCATGGTACAAAGGATAACAGAGTTTAATGAACATAACAGTGCTGTGAAAAATATAAAAGTGCGCGGTCTGGCGTGGTGGATTGCGGTGCGCTCCCAGCAGCGCTAACGGTCCGGAGCCAGAACTGGTTCGGACCCAAGGACCCCGCCGACACCCCCCAGGTGGCCGCGACAAACCGAGTCTGTGAAAGAAGGAATCATTATGTGAGTCCACACTCAACACACAGAGAGAACGCTCAAAAGGTGCACAAACAGCAAACACTTCCTGGCTTAATTACTAATCAGCTTCCCACCCTGCAGGCATGGAACATCCAGTTCACAAACTCACTGCAGCGGAAGCTGATTTAAACGACCAACATACAGCTCAATATAATAAGGTGTGAGGGACACCACATTTACTGACTGTATAAATGTTAGTCACAAAATCTAACGTACCTCAGGAAGTGTGCTGATGAGCGTGAGACCTCACCCCCTCCTCTTTCACAGACCATGCATCAAATCTGGACGTTCTCTGCATCCACTGATGATGAGATGGCTCCCGAGACGACGATCTCACCCGTCTGGTCACAAGGTCGAGTCTCTGGCAAATACACACTGTGTACTCCAGTCTTAAATGCCACCATGTTCCAATCCATTGTAGATGCACCACAGCTGTGAGTCCTGACGAGCCGCAGGTGATCAGCCTCAGGTGATCAGGGTGAGGTCCTGATAAACTCAGCTACACAGCCACTCAGTCCCAAATGCAAGCCACCTGGAAGGAAAAACAAAAGACAGAAACAAAAAAGCAGCCAGGCCCCCCCAGCCATACAACAGTTTCCATTTGTCGTACTTGGGTCCCAGTTTTCAGAAGTCACTCTGTTGTCTTGCACTTGACACTGTGTCCTTTTGCAGTACTTGGGTCAAGTTTTCACAAGTCACTCTGTTGCTTTGCACTTCACAATGTTTCCATTTGTCGTACTTTGGTCCCAGTTTTCAAATGTCACTCTGCTTTGCACTTCACAATGTTTCACTTTGCTGTACTTTGGTCCCAGTTTTCAAACGTCACTCTGTTGCTTTGCACTTGATACTGTGTCCTTTTGCGGTACTTTGGTCCCAGTTTTCAAAAGTCACTCTGTTGTGCACTTCAAAATGTTTCTTTTTGCAGTACTTCGGTCCCAGTTTTCAGAAGTCACTCTGTTGCTTTGCACTTGACACTGTTTGCTTTTGCTGTACTTGGGTCACAGTTTTCAAAAGTCACTCTGTTGTTTGCACTTCACAATGTTTCCTTTTGCGGTTCTTGGGTCCCAGTTTTCAGAAGTCACTCTGTTGCTTTGCACTTCACAATGTTTCCTTTTGCAGTACTTTGGTCCCAGTTTTCAAACGTCACTCTCTTGCTTTGCACTTGTCACTGTGTCCTTTTGCAGTACTTTGGTCCCCGCTTTCAGACATCACTCTGTTGCTTTGCACTTCACAATGTTTCCTTTTGCGGTTCTTGGGTCCCAGTTTTCAGACATCACTCTGTTGAGTTGCACTTCACAATGTTTCCTTTTGCGGTTCTTGGGTCCCAGTTTTCAGAAGTCACTCTGTTGCTTTGCACTTCACAATGTTTCCTTTTGCAGTACTTTGGTCCCAGTTTTCAGACAGCACTCTGTTGCTTTGCACTTGACACTGTCCTTTTGCAGTACTTGGGTCACAGTTTTCACAAGTCACTCTGTTGCTTTGCACTTCACAATGTTTCCTTTTGCAGTACTTTGGTCCCAGTTTTCACAAGTCAGTCTGTTGCTTTGCACTTCACAATGTTTCCATTTGTCGTACTTTGGTCCCAGTTTTGAAACGTCACTCTGTTGCTTTGCACTTGACACTGTGTCCTTTTGCAGTACTTTGGTCCCCGTGTTGCTTTGCACTTCACAATGTTTCACTTTGCTGTACTTGGGTCCCAGTTTTCAGAAGTCACTCTGTTGCTTTGCACTTCACAATGTTTCCTTTTGCAGTACTTTGGTCCCAGTTTTCAGACAGCACTCTGTTGCCTTGCACTTGACACTGTGTCCTTTTGCAGTACTTGGGTCACAGTTTTCACAAGTCACTCTGTTGCTTTGCACTTCACAATGTTTCCTTTTGCAGTACTTTGGTCCCAGCTTTCAGAAGTTACTCTGTAGCTTTGCACTTCACAATGTTTCCATTTGTCGTACTTTGGTCCCAGTTTTCAGAAGTCACTCTGTTGGTTTGCACTTCACAATGTTTCCCTTTGCAGTACTTGGGTCACAGTTTTCACAAGTCACTCTGTTGCTTTGCACTTCACAATGTTTCCTTTTGCAGTACTTTGGTCCCAGTTTTCACAAGTCAGTCTCTTGCTTTGCACTTCACAATGTTTCCTTTTGCGGTTCTTGGGTCCCATTTTTCAGAAGTCACTCTGTTGCTTTGCACTTGACACTGTGTCCTTTTGCAGTACTTTGGTCACAGTTTTCAGACATCACTCTGTTGCTTTTCACTTTGCTGTACTTGGGTCCCAGTTTTCAGAAGTCACTCTGTTGCTTTGCACTTCACAATGTTTCCTTTGCAGTACTATGGTCACAGTTTTCAGAACTCAGTCTGTTGCTTTGCACTTCACAATGTTTCACTTTGCTGTACTTGGGTCCCAGTTTTCAGACATCACTCTGTTGCTTTGCACTTCATAATCTTTCCTTTTGCAGTACTTTGGTCCCAGTTTTCAGAAGTCACTCTGTTGCTTTGCACTTGACACTGTGTCCTTTTGCAGTACTTGGGTCACAGTTTTCACAAGTCACTCTGTTGGTTTGCACTTCACAATGTTTCCCTTTGCAGTACTTGGGTCACAGTTTTCACAAGTCACTCTGTTGCTTTGCACTTCACAATGTTTCCTTTTGCAGTACTTTGGTCCCAGTTTTCACAAGTCAGTCTCTTGCTTTGCACTTCACAATGTTTCCTTTTGCGGTTCTTGGGTCCCATTTTTCAGAAGTCACTCTGTTGCTTTGCACTTGACACTGTGTCCTTTTGCAGTACTTTGGTCACAGTTTTCAGACATCACTCTGTTGCTTTTCACTTTGCTGTACTTGGGTCCCAGTTTTCAGAAGTCACTCTGTTGCTTTGCACTTCACAATGTTTCACTTTGCTGTACTTGGGTCCCAGTTTTCAGACATCACTCTGTTGCTTTGCACTTCACAATGTTTCCTTTGCAGTACTATGGTCACAGTTTTCAGAACTCAGTCTGTTGCTTTGCACTTCACAATGTTTCACTTTGCTGTACTTGGGTCCCAGTTTTCAGACATCACTCTGTTGCTTTGCACTTCATAATCTTTCCTTTTGCAGTACTTTGGTCCCAGTTTTCAGAAGTCACTCTGTTGCTTTGCACTTGACACTGTTTCCTTTTGCAGTACTATGGTCCCAGTTTTCAGAAGTCACTCTGTTGCTTTGCACTTGACACTGTGTCCTTTTGCAGTACTATGGTCCCAGTTTTCAGAAGTCACTCTGTTGCTTTGCACTTGACACTGTGTCCTTTTGCAGTACTATGGTCCCAGCTTTCAGAAGTCACTCTGTTGCTTTGCACTTGACACTGTTTCCTTTTGCAGTACTATGGTCCCAGTTTTCAGAAGTCACTCTGTTGCTTTGCACTTGACACTGTGTCCTTCTGCAGGACTTTGGTCCCAGTTTTCAGCAGTCACTCTGTTGCTTTGCACTTGATACTGTGTCCTTTTGCTCTACTTGGGTCACAGTTTTCAAAAGTCACTCTGTTGTTTGCACTTCAAAATGTTTCCTTTTGCAGTACTTTGGTCCCAGTTTTCAGAAGTCACTCAGTTGCTTTGCACTTCAAACCTTTTCCTTTTGCAGTTCTTTGGTCTCAGTTTACAGAAGTCACTCTGTTGCTTTGCACTTCACACCGTTTCCTTTTGCAGTACTTTGGTCACAGTTTTAGGGTCCAGTCCCACTGGTGTTTAGGAGGATTTGCGTATAAATTGCAAACAATTCAGCTGATTGCAAACAAAATCCGCAATATGCGTGAAATATGCTTGTATGTGTCGGCCGACACCCGCGCACATCCGTAATTATCCGCAGAGGCATGTTTTTCCGTTGCCAGGATTTTTGAACTGCACAAAATTTTGGCTGCGGATGACATCCACCTTCCATACTCCATACATACTCAGTGCATACACAAACATAATCTATGCGCTGTATATTCGCTGTCATCTGCTGATATCCGCAACTGACAGGGATTTATGGCTTGGCAACGAACTGGGACAGTGTGTAAAACAGATATTTTGCGTGCGCTTCATGTCCACATCACAAACTAAAATAACTTGTAGCGACTGCATACAGATTGGCCACGACTAAAGCATTTTTATTGTGTCTGCTTTGCATCTGATTTGTGGCGTATGCAAATCAGATGAACGGCTAACAAGCTGCAGAAAGCATTTTGAGCCGTCTAAAAAGGTAATTATTTGACTTGTTTACATTGTCAAGGCTTGATAAAACAGTTGTGTGTTTTTTCCTTCTTGTCTGCAGCTGTTACAGTATTTATTCCTGTGTTTATAACAGATGTAACTTCTTGTTATAATCGTTCAGACGAGCTGCACTCTGATGTGATCAGCTGACGTCACCACTCGCCCTGTTCACTGCTTGTTTACTCCAATCCACTTGTCCGAGTCCAGCAAATGCTCCAGAGTATTGTTGGTGTGAATAGTGATGCCGACGCCCAAGTGCACTTCTTTTATGACCGTAATGCAGAACACGTGCACGATGCATTCATAATACACCCGTAATACTGCCGTGATAATCGCAATGCGTCAGATCTGTTTCCTCACTACATGCGTTATACAACCGTGATTGTTCATCATATATTTGCTATACATTATTAATATATCCGTAATTCATACTGGGATATTTGTCATTTTTGGCCATTTTTGTTGCGGACGACAACGAACGCCCATACTTTGTGTACTCAATTCATGCGCAATTAATCCTCTCCCCAGTGGGACCAGGCCCTTAAGAAGTCACTCAGTTGCTTTGCAATTCACACCATTTCCTATTGCGGTACTTTTGTCACAGTTTTCAGAAGTCACTCATTTGCTTTGCACTTCTCACTATTTCCTTTTGCAATACTTGAGTCACTGGTTTCAGAAGTCATTCTATTGCTTTGCACCTCAAACCTTTTCCTTTTGCAGTACTTTGGTCTCACTTTACAGAAGTCACTCTTTTGTTTTTGACTTCACACTGTTTCCTTTTGCAGTACTTGCGGTAGTGCAGAGTACCCAACCTTCTTGGAGCCCCTGGGAGGGGTACTCAATAGTGCTCCGACTGGGGACTCCATTGTTCTCCTGGGGGACTTCAATGCAGCCCATTTATACTGTGCATAGATCAGTTATATGGTACAGTTCATTTATACTGGGAACAGCTAAGTTATGATGGGGCACAGCTGAGTTATACTGGGGGACAGCTCATTTATACTGGGAACAGCTCAGTTATATTGGGGTACAGCTAAATTATACTGGGGCACAGCCCATTTATACTGGGGTACAGTTCATTTATGCTATGCACAGCTCAGTTGTACTGGAGTACAGTTAATTTATACTGGGAACAGCTCAGTTATACTGGGCCACAGTTTATTTAGACTGGGTACAGCCCATTGACACTGGGGCACAGCCCATTGACACTGGGGCACAGCCCATTGACACTGGGGCACAGCCCATTTATACAGGTCCAATGTTCTCCTGGGGGACTTCAATGCAGCCCATTTATACTGTGTACAGATCAGTTATATGGTACAGTTAATTTATACTGGGAACAGCTACGTTATGATGGGGCACAGCTGAGTTATACTGGGCACAACTCAGTTATATTGGGGTAGAGTTCAGTTATAATGGGGTACAGCTCATTTATACTGGGGTACAGATCATTTATACTTGGGTACAGATCATTTATCCTGGGCACAGCTCATTTATACTAGGCACAGCTCATTTATACGGGGCACAGCTCAGTGTTTACTGGGGCACAGCTCAGTGTTTACTGGGGCACAGCTCATTTATACTGGGAACAGCTCAGTTATATTGGGGTACAGCTAATTTATACTGGGGCACAGCCCATTTACACTGTTGTGGGCTGGGGTGTTTGGCTGGCTTTGTTTTTGTTTTCTGTTTCTCCCACCAGGTGGTATGCATTCAGGACTGAGTGGCTGAGTATTAGGACCTCACCCTGAACACCTGAGGCTTGTTATCACATGCAGGTCATCAGACATATGAGATCGACGTCAGGAGAACAATGTCACCATTATGGACGCAGAGATCGCTCCAGGTTTGACGCCACAGTCTGTGGAGGAGGATTGGGTGAGGTCAGCACACTTCCTGAGGTAATTTGGTTTTGGTGACTTTCATGACGTAATGACTGTGGATTTGGTGTCCCTCACACCTTGTTATATTGAGCTGTTACGCTATACTAATCCCCTAATCAGCTTCTGCTGCAGTGGAGATTTGAACTGAGGTGTTCCGTGCCTGCAGGGTGAGAAGCTGAGTTATATTAAAGCCAGGAAGTGTTTGCTGATTGTGTGCACCTTTGACCTGTGTGTCTCTGTGTGGAGTGTTGGACTCACCTCATGATTTCTTCCTTCACAGACTCGGTTTGTCGCGGCCGCCTGGGGGCTGTCGGCGGGGTCCCTGGGTCCGAACTGCTGTGGCTCCAGACCGTTTGCGCTGCTGAGAGCGCGCCGTGTTTCCACCTCACCAGACCGCGGACTTTTTGGGTTGTTTATCACTCCACTCACTATTATGTTTGTTAAATTCTGTTACCTTTTGAACCATGCTCTGCTTATTTTATGCTGGGTCCTGTCAAACGCTGGGTCGGTGCTCCGACCGCGTCCGACACATAACATACACTGGGGCAAAGCCCATTTATGTTGGGCACAGCTCAGTTATACTGGGGCACAGCTCATTTATACTGGGCACAGCTCAGTTATACTGGGGTAGACCTCATTTATTCTTGGGTGAAGCTCATTTATACTATGTACAGGTCATTTATACTGTGCATAGCTCAGTTATACTGGGGCACAGCCCATTTCTACTGAGTACAGATCATTGATACTGAAGTATAGTTCATTTATACTGATAACAGCTAAGATATACTGGGGCACAGCTCAGTTATACTGGGGTACAGCTCATTTAAACTGGGCCACAGCCCATTTATAGTGCGGTAGGGCTCATTTAAACTGGGCGCAAGTCAGTAATACTGGGGGACAGTTCAGTTATACTGGGGTACAGCTCATTTACATTGGGCAGAGCTCAGTGATACCGTGGTACAGCTCATTTATACTGGGCACAGTGTTGTGTGGCTGGGGGGCCTGGCTGCCTTTTGTTTATGTCCTGTCTTTTGTTTTTCCTTCCAGGTGGTGCGCATTTGGGACTGAGTGGCTGTGTGGCTGAGTTATCAGGACCTCACCCTGATCACCTGCGGCTCGTCAGGACTCACAGCTGTGGTGCATCTACATGGATTGGAACATGGTGGCATTTAAGTCTGGAGTACACAGTGTGTATTTGCCAGAGACTCGACCTTGTGACCAGACGGGTGAGATCGTCGTCTCGAGAGCCATCTCATCATCAGTGGATGCAGAGAACGTCCAGGTTTGATGCATGGTCTGTGAAAGAGGAGGGGGTGAGGTCTCACGCTCGTCAGCACACTTCCTGAGGTACGTTAGATTTTGTGACTAACATTTATACAGTCAGTAAATGTGGTGTCCCTCACACCTTATTATATTGAGCTGTATGTAGTCGTTTAATCAGCTTCCACTGCAGTGGAGTTTTGTGAACAGGGTGTTCCATGCCTGCAGGGTGGGAAGCTGATTAGTAATTAAACCAGGAAGTGTTTGCTGTTTGTACACCTTTGAGCGGTCCCTCTGTGTGTAGAGTGTGGACTCACATGATGATTTCTTCTTTCACAGACTCGGTTTGTCGCGGCCACCTGGGGGGTGTCGGCGGGGTCCTTGGGTCCGAACTGGTTCTGGCTCCGGACCGTTTTGTGCTGCTGGGAGCGCACCGCAAATCCACCACGCCAGACCGCGCACTTATTTGTTTGTATTTTTTCACATCACTGTTATGTTTATTAAACTCTGTTATCCTTTGTACCGTGCTCTGCTTATTTTATACTGGGTCCTTCAAACGCTGGTCGGTTCTCCGGGCTGTGTCCAACACATAACACACAGATCAGTTATACTGGGTACAGTTCATTTATAATGGGGCACAGCTGAGTTATACTGCGGCACATCTCAGTTATACTGTGGTACGGTTCATTTATGCTGGGCCACAGCCCAGTTAGACTGGGGTACAGATCATTTATACTGGACACAGGTCACTAATACTGTGGCACAGTTCAATTATACTGGGGCACAGCTCAGTTATACTGGCATACAGTTAATTTATACTGGGAACAGCTCAGTTATACGGGGGCACAGCTCAGTTAAACTGGGGCACAGCTCAGTGTTTAGTGGGGGACAGCTCAGTGATTCTGGGGCACAGCTAATAAATACTGTGCACAGCTCAGTTATATGGGGCACAGTTAATTTATACTGGGAACAACTCATTTATACTGGGCCATGGCCCATTTAGACTGGGGTACAGCTCATTTATACTGGGCACAGGTCATAATACTGGGGCACAGTTCAGTTATACTGGGCACAGTGTTTCGGTTCGGACGAGCGTGGAGGACGAACCCAAAAGCAGGGAGCAGAAATGAACGTTAGAAAATGGATTTATTTTACAATGGAATAATCTACAGAAGAGGAATGATAAGCAGGGGCGTAGTCTAGCCGGGTGGAGACAGTTGTGCCCGCAGTTCCGTCAACTTCGGTTCGGATGTGGAGGATTCGGAGCCAGGTGGCCGCCACAAGCTGTCGACGAGGCTGGGGGAGAGACACAGATGGGTGAGTGCTGAGCCAGTCACTTCCAGAAGCGGTTCACACAGTCAATCAGTAATAACTTATCACAGCTGGTCCAGATAAGCAGGCAGTTAGACAGATTGATTCAGTGCAGTTTCTGCTAGTCGTTCTTTATCAGGAAAAGTTCACAGTTCAGTTTGTATGATTTTCCAAGCAGAGCTCAGTGTGCAGCAGCTCATATGAGCAAAAGGAGAGCAAACACTTAACTTGGCAGATGTGGAGTGTGGGAGCTCTGTAGCAGGTGGCAGATGAGTCTTGGTAGCAACAGGCTGCGTCAGAGATAAGCTGCGGCTCTTTCAGGCTGGTGTGTGGAAACACCAAGAGAGAAAAATATATCAGCATAAACAAAATGAACAGTCTTACCATGGAAGGTTTGCAGAGTTTCTGGCAAAGATGGAATGAGGAGCCAGGGTTCATATGCTGATGCTAATTAGAAACGTGTGTCAATCAGCCTGCGGCGCACCACCTGTGCAGGAAGGGAGAGAGGAGGGAGGACAGAGGAGCAGCAGCAGGAACAGAACAGGCAGCCCATAACACACAGCTCAGTTATACTGGGGTATATTTCATTTACAGTAGTGTTCAGAATAATAGTAGTGCTATGTGACTAAAAAGATTAATCCAGGTTTTGAGTATATTTCTTATTGTTACATGGGAAACAAGGTACCAGTAGATTCAGTAGAGTCTCACAAATCCAACAAGACCAAGCATTCATGATATGCACACTCTTAAGGCTATGAAATTGGGCTATTAGTAAAAAAAAAGTAGAAAAGGGGGT
Source organism: Thalassophryne amazonica (assembly GCF_902500255.1). Lineage (NCBI taxonomy): Eukaryota > Metazoa > Chordata > Actinopteri > Batrachoidiformes > Batrachoididae > Thalassophryne > Thalassophryne amazonica. Next base: position 86,647,569 of record NC_047118.1, read on the forward strand.
GTTCACAATAATAGTAGTGTGGCATTCAGTCAGTGAGTTTGTCAGTTTTGTGGAACAAATAGGTGTGAATCAGGTGTCCCCTATGTAAGGATGAAGCCAGCACCTGTTGAAGATGCTTTTCTCTTTGAAAGCCTGAGGAAAATGGGACGTTAAAGACATTGTTCAGAAGAACAGCGTAGTTTGATTAAAAAGTTTATTGGAGAGGGGAAAACATACGCAGGTGCAAAATAAAAGACATATGCAGAAGAGGTTTCAATTTGCCAAAGAACACATCAACTGGTCTAAAGAGAAATGGAGGAATATTTTGTGGACTGATGAGAGGAAAATTGTTCTTTTGGGGTCCAAGGGCCGCAGACAGTTTGTGAGACGACCCCCAAACTCTGAATTCAAGCCATAGTTCACAGTGAAGACAGTGAAGCATGGTGGTGCAAGCATCATGATATGGGCATGTTTCTCCTACTATGGTGTTGGGCCTATATATCGCATACCAGGTACCATGGATCAGTTTGGATATGTCAAAATACTTGAAGAGGTCATGTTGCCTTATGCTGAAGAGGACATGCCCTTGAAATGGGTGTTTCAACAAGACAATGACCCCAAGAACACTAGTAAATGAGCAAAATCTTGGTTCCAAACCAACAAAATTAATGCCTTGCAGATGTGAAGAAACCATGAAAAACTGTGGTTATACAACTAAATACTAGTTTAGTGATTCACAGGATTGCTAACAAAGCACTTTGAACATAATAGTTTTGGGTTTGTAGCGTCAACAGCAGATGCTACTATTATTGTGAACACCCCCTTTTCTACGTTTTTTTACTAATGGCCCAATTTCATAGCCTTAAGAGTGTGCATATCATGAATGCTTGGTCTTGTTGGATTTGTGAGAATCTACTGGTACCTTGTTTCCTATGTAACAATAAGAAATATACTAAAAACCTGGATTCATCTTTTTAGTCACATAGCACTACTATTATTCTGAACACTACTGTATACTAGGCACAGCACATTTATGCTGAGGTATAGCTCATTTATACTCAGGCACAGCTCATTTATGCTGGGGCACAGCCCATTGACACTGGGTACAGGTCATTTATACTGGGTCACAGCCCATTGACACTGGGTACAGCTCATTTAAACTGGGCCACAGCCCATTTATAGTGGGGTACAGCTCATTTAAACTGGGCACAAGTCAGTAATACTGGGGTACAGCTCATTTATACTGGGCACAGCTCTGTTATACTGGGTACAGTTCATTTATAATGGGGAACAGCTGAGTTATACTGTGGTACAACTCATTTATCCTGTGCCATGGCCCATTTAGACTGGGGTACAGATCATTTATACTGGACACAGGTCAGTAATACTGTGGCACAGCTCAGTTATACTGGGGTACAGCTCAGTGTTTAGTGGGGGACAGCATTTATACTGGGGTACAGCTAATTTATATTTTGTGTTTTTAATCTTTTATGGTCATCTTTTTATTGTTTTAAGTTTTTAATTCAGTTTTTTTTTTATGTTGTGTGAAGCGCCTTGAGACGATTTCATCGTAAATTGGCGCTATATAAATTTATAAATTTGATTTGATACTGGGGCACAGCCCATTGACACGGTATAGCTCATTTATAGTGGGACACAACCCATTTTTACTGGGGTACAGTTCATTTATATTGAGAACAGTTAAGTTATACAGGGGCACAGCTCTTTTATACTAGGCACAGTTCAGTTATTCTGGGGTACAGTTAATTTATACTGGTTTACAGCTCAGTTTTACTGGGCACAGCTCACTTATACTGGGCCACAGTTCAAACACCCTCTTTCCAGGATCGAACACCTGGGTGTCAGCGATAACACACCCTGTTTCTAATGAGGGATCAAACACCCTCCTTCCAGGATCGAACACCTGGGTATCAGGGATCACACACCCTCCTTTCAGGATCAAACACCTGGATATCAGGGATCACACACCCTGCTTCGAATTCACTTTTTGTAATTTGATTTGATCTGCTGTAAAATATACTTTAAGATGTCTTAAGACGGCGAGACGTCTGCCTTTCCTCAAACACTGCAATTTTTGGAAATGGCCAATTGGACAATTTTATTAAAAGGTTTGTCCTTACCTTTGTGTCAGATACCCGTTAAGGTGGTGTTTAGAGAAATTAGGATGCCTTTAAGTGTGGGAGAAGTCTCCGTTGATGTTCCTTAAAAGTTTTTACAGACAGAGATAAAAGCAGGTTAAATCAAAGAATATGGTAAAATTGTATAATAAATTCTACTTGCCACTGCCCCACGTTGGGCGCCAATTTGCTGGGGAAAACAACCTTTTCTCAAAACACAGAAAATCTCAGGTTCCCCCGTGAATCCATGGGCAGTGGAAAGAGAACAGAGACATTATTTTGAATTAAAGTTAATCCTACCAGGTTTATTAAAACAACAGAGCAGATCAGTCATCAAAAATCACTCATCTTTGCACAATAATGGGTTCAGAATGCATACACATCTTTGGGTGATTCTTAGACTATGGGCACTTATGTCCTTTGATCATATTGTATGTAAAACAGAAAAAAAGGGGAAATTTCACACTTTTATAGTTATCTTTACAATGAAAGTGTGTTAAGAAATTTGTTCTAGTAGTCTATGATGACTTTTTCACCTTTTTTCAGCATCATTATATGCAAATATTGCCATTTTGTGCTTGTCCCACACCCAGACATTTGATCTTCAATGATAAAAATGAATGGTAAAGAAACGTTTTTTTCTAATGTTTTAAAATATCTCTGAATAAAATATCAGTAAAATAATCAAAACATAATTGGGGTATTCAATGTCATACAACTGTTGTGATTTTTTTAAACAAAATGTAGTTGTCCCACACTATTGCCGTAATTTCCACCACAACACTGTAATGTCCCTTTAAACAGTTTGTATGAAAGATTGTTTGGGTAGTTTCTATGGAGATAAACAGTGACATCAGAGCACATGTATATAGCACCAAATCACAACAAACAGTTGCCCCAAGGCGCTTTATATTGTAAGGCAATGGTGTGGTGGAAATTACATTTACAAGGCCAATAGTGCCCATAGTTAAAGAATCACCCCTTTACACACGCCACAAAACCGATACCCACAGCATTGTGCAGCAAAATGAACAATCTTCGTTTCAAAAACCAAGTTGTTAAGCTTGCAGTCCAGAAATTTGTCTGGGCGGGGCTCCCAGTCCCACACATCCTTATTCTGAGCACAAAAATGTAATAATGAGAGAAAAACGTCCATAAAGCAGGGCATTGTTGTTAATCCTTAATCGTCCAACGTTGTGATGGAAACTGATCTGATAATCACCCTGGGTGCAGAGGTTTACTGGCACATACACCCACGCATTGTCTTTGCGACAAACGTGTAACTAATTAATTTATGTAGATCAGTGTTAAAGAATCACTCTCTTCAGCTTGTTTTCAGCTCCGTATGAGAACACGTCCACGAGTTCAGTTCACAGCGACATTATTGTATTCCTCCAGACACAGATAAGAAATAACCCAGTCATTGTTTCTCTCTGGAAGCAAAATTATTTCACACAAAGTATGAGATCACTCACATTTTACAGAATGCAGAAGCAGCAATTAATTTTGAACAGTACAATCATTCAACTGTACATTATTGATCAGCATAGTTCAAACATAAATGTACAAACCCTTTGATTATAAACAGAGGCAACAACATCATTTGCATCTTTACATCTTGACCTCATGACCTGGCATCAGGTCATGAGGTCAACATCATGTCAGGCATTAGTCATGACTATTAAAAAATGGTCAATGTCTGACATGTTTTAAACCAACATGTTTAAAACTACTTAAGTATATGTTATTTATGAAAACAAACCAAAAAACTTTACTGAGAGTCAACACACCTGTCAGCAGTTCAACATGTTCAATACAATTCATCATAAGCACATATTTCAATCAAACCGTATATCATTTCAAAACCATCATAAAACACTCATCAAAGCATAGGCATAATGACACAAGTATACACTATTCAACTTCATTCAATATCTAGTTCATTTAAACTGGCATGGTGTACATACTTCTAAACATTTGTTCCTTTTTGAAAATAATGAACACAAAACCTTTTATTCAGTTTGGTAACTTTTAGCATTGTTAGCATGCAAAACTAATTATGAGTAAAATAACATTTTCATTTATTCTTTACAGTACCTACCTGTTAAATGTTTTGTAGTAGATGTATAGTTCTATCCTCTGCAAGCAAAGGTGAACTAAAACACACACACACGGGGGGATGCACGCACGCACAAATCCTTTCTTTTGACCCCATACTGATGTGCTGGCAATATCACCCAAGTCATCCATGCATACAGTTTTAAGTTATGGTTAAAATTGTAACCAAACTAATTTCAGACAAGTTATTTAAATTAACGTTACATCTAAAGTTGTATAAAGTGAAAATATCAGGTATAATGTTTTAGTTTTAAAGTAATGCACCAATTTTGAAGGTTTTAGTGTGGACATGCTGTGTCAAGGTGCGTTATGAGTAACCTCAGTGCATTCACGACAAAAGAACCCACCCGGAAATAGAACATTCCTTTTTGGCACCACCCTGCGTGATGGTTGATGGAAGGATGACCAGGACTCCGTCCAGTTCTCAGATTAACCTCGCCTTTATTACAGTGAATGAGACAAAGTAACAGTAGCAGAGTCACGCTTAGTTTGCCATAGCATAGTCTGCGGAGCTGTCAGGCACTCTGAGCAGGAACCCTGTCTACCTCTCCCTGAACCCATATATAACCATATATGACCCATCACCCGTCACTATGCTAAGATGTTGTATTCTTTCTTGATTGGTCCACTTCTTGTCCTGCGCGCAGTGCAGACTTCTTTCTTCACGTATCCAAGCACTGATCATGACCTAAAAAGGAAATATACAAAACCCCCACCATCCTGAATGAGCTGCACGTGCACATCTCAGTTACATGAATCATCAGAAAAATAGAAAAATTTGTTTTCACATGCTGTCTCAATATCGTTTTATCAGCACTTTTTAGCACACACAGGCACAGGGGTTTGATTCAGGTATGAAAACAAATAATTGTCTTCATGTGACACCATGTTTATTTCATCACTGTGGAAATCTCCGTAGGGCTGCGAAATGTGAAGTTGCAAAAGTTTGCGATGTAAAATGTGTGCTGCACAGCGAGTTAACGAAACAATCAAAATTTTACATGATGTCATAAAATGATGTCAATAACTTAAAGGGCTTGAAGTCCCTTTAATACATCAACATGTTACATACAACATGATTTGGTGTAATCTGAAGTTTGACCTTATTTAGGTGACCTCTGACCTCAAGTGAAACCCTGAAGGTCAAGGTCATTCGCTTAACGCAGGTAATGGTTAATGGGCAAGGCATATCACAGGGATGAGAATGAAAAAAAAAAAAACCCTCTGAAAATCAGCTGGGGCCCGGAGGTTGCCGTAGGCCCCCAGTGGGGTCCAGGAGCGAATCCCTGGTGGGGGCCCACGGGTTTTGAGCATTTTCAAGGCATTTTGGGGCCACTACAGACACCTAATTTCATGAATTTCCATTTTATATTTTTGTATGTTGGGGTATGTGGAAACTGTAATAAATGAATCTGTCTGTGTTGATACCTGCCTCGTGCTGTAGCACACGTACTGAATATAAGTGTTATAGCATTGGACAGATATCACTGAACTTGTCAAAACTATTCTTTAAATGTCTTTTCTTAACCTGCAATGAGTTCTGAAATATACTGGAACTTCATGCAAGTATGTGCAAATTATTTAAAGAGAATAAAACCTATCAAAACAACATTTGTGGTATAAAACAGTGACTTTATTAAGTCACATGGTCTACATGTAAAATGTATGCTTGCAAATTACTGTCCCATAATAAATTCCTAAATCACACCACGTGAGTTTGCAGCCCAACTACTTATGTCAGTCAGCAGGAAAACTCCAGAGACACATAACAGCATAGTATCATTAAAAAGCACACGTCCTGAGCACCAACTGCAATGAAATTCACCAAAATAAAAATAAAATTGATGCAGGATGATTCCAGCATGCAGGCAAAATATATCTAGTCATTTTTGAATGGTTTATCTATTAAAGAGTAAAAACTGAAGGAAATTGATTGTAAGGCCTGAAAGAAGTTTCTGTAGGAAGTATTTTAGCCATAAGGTCCAGTGAGAGGGGAAGTCCTGACTTACTTAAAAAATACTTGAAAGACACTGGACTCATCGAAAGGATTTAGTAATGTACTGATGCAGCAGGTGGCAGCAGTGCAACAATAAGCATGTCAGCTGCCGTTATATGCCCAAGAAGAAGAACATTTCATGTCAAAATAAAGCCATAAAATGTGTTTTTTAAAGTTAGTTTTATATGACAAAATAAAAAGAACGTGGAAACAAATTTTGACGAAAATCTGTACTGACGCCTTTATGGTGTCAAATTTCACGCTCAATCATATTCTCACAGGGGAGGCCAAGATTTCATTCAGTGTAAAAAAGCGTTTGCGGCAACTTGTTTGCAACATTGCATCGTTATGGAGGGGACTTCAACCAAAATATGTATTTAGGTGTTTAACTTAGATAATCGTGAGTCTTTAATGTGAGTTTAAAAAAAAGTGTTGCTGTTAGGGTTGTGTGCCGGGAACCGGTTCTTTTCGGGTATCCTTAAATGATTCAATCCACTGACATCAATAACCTTTTTGCTTAACTATTCCCTTATCGGTCCTTCAGAGTGGCCGTTGTTTTTGGGGGTGTTTGTCAGGAAAATGATTATTTCTCTACATGGATTCGATCTGCTGCTTCGTTGGTTCTTTATTTCGCTTTATCTTAATTTTTCCCCACTAAACCCCTAAAGAGCATATGTCTGAGTAATATTTACTTTTTTATGTTAAACAGACCTGTTATGGTCTTCTGAACAGTTGATAGACGTATTTTCGAACTTAAAAACGGGACCAATGCTAACGCGTTAGCATGTCCATTATACATGCCTCCCTCCCCAGTGCGCAAAGGAATCTGGGATATTCTAAAACCTTCAAAACAAATGCTGGTTTTGCAGCGCTGGTTTGCACTTCAGTACGTGCACAGTATACAGTAGTGTTCAGAATAATAGTAGTGCTATGTGACTAAAAAGATTAATCCAGGTTTTGAGTAATTTTTTTTTTTTCGGCGCTTCAGGGTGGTTGCAGCTGGGTCACTTCGCAGCTCTGTATTTGTGCACTTTTTTCCAGCTTTTTAGCTTTATTTTATTTTTTTGGTACACTTACTGTAAGGCTAGGGCTACGCTGACAGTATTTTTCTGCAAATTTGTGGATATTTTTACCTGTTTTTGCCACCATGTGTGTCGGGACACCCGCCACATTTTTGTCGTGGATGTCGGGCCGGACGCAGGATCCAAGAGAAGAAACATCGCCCTCGTTGTGCACTCCCCTCTGTGATCACCGGTAACGTAAGATCTATTACCGGAAAGTGTGACGAGCTGACTGTGCTCACACGGTACCAGCCGGAATACAGTGACAGTGCACTGATGATTTTCACGGAGACCTGGCTCACCCCGACCATCCCAGACTCTGCTGTAGCCATCGACAACTTTCATCTACTACGCTTGGACAGGACAGAGGAGAGTGGGAAGCGGAGAGGAGGAGGACTTTCAGTTTATGTGAGTGAAAAATGGTCCAAAGCAAAACACTGTACTGTTAAGATGCAGATGTGCAACAAACACATGGAACTTCTTGCTGTTAGCATTAAGCCATATCATCTGCCTCGGGAGTTTTCACAAGTTATCATGATAGCTGTGTATGTAGCCCCATCTGCTAACCCTGAAATCACTTGTGAGCATCTGCTAAATTGCATCAGTGATCTGCAGTCAAGACACCCACAGGCCCTGTTCCTCACCACTGGTGACTTCAACCACTCCAACCCTGCCTCTGTCCTCCCCACACACACTCAGTATGTGACCTGTCCCACCAGAGACAATAAAACACTGGACTTATTCTTTGCCAGTGTGAAGGAGGCATACACCTCTTCCCCCCTTCCCCCACTGGGCAGATCAGGCCACCATCTCATCCATTTGGTACCAGTATATGTCCCCCTTGTGTGAAGGCAGCCTGCTGAGTCTCGGATTGTACAGAAGTGGTCTGCAGAGAGTGAGGCGGTACTTAGAGACTGTTTCAGCACAACTGTGTGGTCTGAACTCTGTGACCCTCACAAGGAGGACATAAACGCCATGACAGAATGCATCACGGACTACATCAACTTTTGCTTTGAAAACACCGTACCTACCCGGACAGTGCGGCGTTTTTTGAACAACAAACCATGGATTAACCCTGATATAAAGACTCTGCTGAAGGAGAAGAAGAGAACCTTTAAGTCAGGGAACCGAGAGGCCCTGAAGAGAGAGAACTGAGGAGGGAAATTCGCAAGGCTCAGACCGCCTACAAGAGGAAGTTGGAGGAGCAGCTCCAACACCAGAACATCCGGGGGGTGTGGAGCAGCTTGAAGACCATCTCTGGGTTCAAACCCCCTCCCAAACAGGCGGAAGGTGACCATCAATAGGCAAACAACCTCAACAAGCACTTCCTGAGGTTCGACACAACCCCTCCTCCTCCTCCCCCTGCTCTGTCTTCTGTGCTTCTGCCCATTATCCCCCCTCCCCCTCCTTACACTTCCGCTCACACCGCCGCCACAGACTACTTCATTCCCAATACACATCCTGGCACCAGCCAGTCCTCTTCCCCCCCACCTGCTCTTTACTCTTCACGGCAGATCAGGTCAGGAGTCAGCTGAAGAGAATAAAAAGCAAAAAGGCAGCAGGCCCAGACAAGATTAGCCCGAGGATCCTCAAATCCTGCACAGATGAGCTGTGTGGGGTCATGGAGCGGGTCTTCAACCTGAGCCTGAAGCTGAGGACGGTGCCACACCTCTGGAAAACGTCATGTGTGGTCCCAGTGCCCAAAACACCACACGCCAAGGACCTCAACAGCTTCAGGCCAGTGGCATTTACATCCCACCTGAAGACCCTAGAGCACATCGTCCTGTGTCACCTCCGCTCCACGGTGAGCTCTGCGATGGACCCACAGCAGTTTGCTTACCGGCCCGGCATCGGAGTGGAGGACGCCATCATCTCCCTGCTGCACCGCTCGCTGTCCCACCTGCAGCGCTGTGAGGATTCTCTTCTTTGACTTCTCCAGCGCTTTCAACACCATCCAGCCGCGGCTCCCCCCAGGGGACGGTCCTCGCGCCATTCCTCTTCACTCTTTACACTGCAGACTTCAGATACAACATGGACAGCTGTGTCCTGTAGAAGTTCTCCGACAACTCCGCCCTCATTGGACTCATTATGGACGACGATAATGCGGAGTACAGACGAGTACGCAGGACTTTGTGGACTGGTGTCAGAGGAACCACCTCCTCATCAACGCGGGGAAGACCAAGGAGATGGTGGTGGACTTCAGATGCCGCCCCACTACACTCCCCCCAGTGAACATCCAGGGAAGGGACATTGAGAGAGTGGACTCATATAAGTACCTGGGTGTTCATCTGAACAACAAACTGGACTCACAACACGGACGCACTTTACAGGAAGGGTCAGAGCTGCCTCTACCTCCTGAGGAGGCTGAGGTCTTTTGGAGTGAGGTGGCCACTCCTGAGGACCTTCTATGACTCTGTGGTGGCTTCAGCCATCCTGTACGGTGTGGTCTGCTGGAGCAGCAGCATCACAGAGAGGGACTGGAAAAGACTGGATAAGATCATCACGAAATCCTGCTCTGACAGGCCACTTCAAAACATTAAGTTTGTTGGTTTGGAACCAAGATGTTGCTGGTTTACTAGTGTGCTTGGGGTCATTGTCTTGTTGAAACACCCATTTCAAGGGCATGACCTCTTCAAGTATTTTGACATATCCAAACTGATCCATGATACCTGGTATGCGATATATAGGCCCAACACCATAGTAGGAGAAACATGCCCATATCATGATGCTTGCACCACCATGCCTCACTGTCTTCACTGTGAACTGTGGCTTGAATTCAGAGTTTGGGGGTCGTCACACAAACTGTCTGTGGCCCTTGGACCCAAAAAGAACAGTTTTACTCTCATCAGTCCACAAAATATTCCTCCATTTCTCTTTAGGCCAGTTGATGTGTTCTTTGGCAAATTGTAACCTCTTCTGCACGTCTTTTATTTAACAGAGGGACTTTGCGGGGGATTCTTGCAAATAAATTAGCTTCACACAGGCGTCTTCTAACTGTCACAGCACTTACAGGTAACTCCAGACTGTCTTTGATCATGCTGGAGCTGATCAATGGGTGAGCCTTTGCCATTCTGGTTATTCTTCTATCCATATTGATGGTTGTTTTCCATTTTCTTCCATGCGTGTTTTCTTTTTGTCCAATTTAAAGCATTGGAGATCACTGTACATGAACAACCTACAATTTTTTGCACCTGCGTATAAGTTTTCCTCTCTCCAATCACCTTTTATTCAAACTATGCTGTTCTTCATTTTCCTCAGGCTTTCAAAGAGAAAAACATGTTCAACAGGTGCTGGTTTCATCCTTAAATAAGGGACACCTGATTCACACCTGTTTGTTCCACAAAATTGATGAACTTACTGACTGAATGACACACTACTATTATTGTGAACACCCCCTTTTCTACTTTTTTTTTTACTAACAGCCCAATTTCATAGCCTTAAGAGTGTACATATCATGAATACTTGGTCTTGTTGGATTTGTGAGAATCTACTGAATCTACTGGTACCTTGTTTCCCATGTAACAATAAGAAATATACTCAAAACCTGGATTAATCTTTTTAGTCACATAGCACTACTATTATTCTGAACACTACTGTAAATAACTGCGCCACACTTAAAAATTTCCGTGATTGTAAACACATTTTAAGTGCATGAATAGAATTACTGGATACGCACCTGAGCACTGTGTGTTTGGTCGCTGTGGGCTTTGGGGCTCGCTGGGCCTCTTCCAAGCTCTTATGGTCCCAGACAGATTAATCCATTTAATATTAACTTTGATGACATGTTTCTTTGTCTTGCAGTGTTCTTCCAGTGTTTTGTTGATAAAATACAAATATAACGTGCAGAGAGCTTAACCAGGAAGCTCAACCTTGCGGACAAATTCAGTCTTGCCTTTGTCCAAGTTCACTTCCCGCTCCATGTCCACTTAAACCTATTTTTTTACACCATGATTGATGTCTTTAACGTGGTCTCTGTCCTCGCTCTCGATAATTTTGGCAGCTAGACAGACCAAAACTTGCAAAAAAATCAAAACGTCCACATCTGTGTACTTTCAGTGCCTTTAGATGTAGAATATCTGATTTGCTGAAAGTCCACCGATGTAGAAAAAGTAACCAATGACACCGCACGATATAGCTTGCAGTTTCAGCAATGCAGTTCCGTGCATATGAGGAAAGATTTAACAAGCACAGCTGCACCACCAACCACAACCCAATTTACGCTGATCTCAGAAATGGCTCAGAAATTCCGAAAAAGTAGGAAATCCAAGGAAGATTCTCATCCCTGCTATCACTATGTGCATGCGAAATTTGGAGGCAAATTTCAAAAACTGCAACCAGGAAAGTAGTTTAACTGAACTTACTGTTTGACCTTCGGCTCGGTCCTTCTGTGTGCTGAAAGGTACCTTGCTAGGGCTGCTATATGTTAAGTTGCAAGTATCTGTGATGTAAACTGTGTACTGCACAGTGAGTTAAATGTGAAAAAAGCAATGATTACAAACAAACAAAAAAAAAAAACATACATAACTTTGTTTTGGCAGGATAACAAACATACATACTGAGTAACGTCCTGCAAAAGTTTATTTTTGGCAAGATAATAAATCTAAAATTAAATACTTGACTTTTATCTCTTTGAGGGTTAAAGTAATATCTGTTGTTCCAGTTTTAAAATGTTAATCCAGTGTGTTTGTGTGTGAACTCCCGCCCACCCTGCCTCTATGATAGTTTACTATGAAATTTGACTTTCTTTCCCCCTAAACCACCACCACCAAAGAATTTAACAAAACTTTGCAGCTCAGCTGCAGCTGAGATGAAAACAGCTTCAATGACAGTAATGCCGCGTTCACACCAGGCGCGATGCGAGCGACAGCAGCGACAGGTTGACATGTAATCCCTATGGAACGACACGTTTTGGCGCCACTTGGTGACGCGAGTGAAGCAATTTTGAGCGATTGGCGCGTTTATGGCACGATATTGCGTCGCATCACGTCGCGTTGCCCTCCTCCCCAAGTTGAAAAATCTGAACTTTTTTGTCTCGTCGCGCTGCGATGACCAATCAGTAGTGACGTGGAGATGTCTGGAGTTTGACTGAAGACGTGAACATGTCCTGTCTCTGGTAGCAGCCTGTGAGCAGGACTTATGTCTCTTTTGTCCTTTATTTCACAATTATGACAGAGGTTCTGGAGTGAGCAGCAGCCCTGCAGCAGCGGGAGCAGAGTTTCTTTCTCTCTTTATTTTGCGTGTGCGCGCGAGCGAATCGTCTGTGGAGATTATTTAACTTATTAACTACACAGATGTATAATAAAGCAAATGGTGACTGGTTTCTAAACACAATTATGACAGTTTTTTGGGGGAAGAGCGAGGAGCAGCCCACAGCAAGCAGCGGAGTTTCTTTCTTTTTTTTTACGTGCATGCGCGAGCGAATCGTCCATGGAGATTATTTTACTTATTAACTACACAGATGTATAATAAAACAAATGGTGACTGGTTTCTAAACACAATTATGACAGTTTTTTGGAGGGAACAGCAAGCTGCAGCAAGCAGTGGAGTTTCTTTTTTTTTTTTTTAATTGTTTACATGTGCGCGCGTGAACGGGACAGGAGGTCCTCAAACTGGGTCCTGCAGAGGCGGAAGGAGCAAATTTGCTCCTGCAGCAAATAGTGATACTCCCTGAATTGGGAGCTTTCCACAACAACTCGCTCCATGTGATCAAGGTCCGTCATGTTAACTTGACGGACAACCAGAGCCGGCAAGCGGAATGGAAACTCCTCCTATTTGATGACGCACCGGGGCGAATTTTCGCAGCAAACGCAGAGCGACACACCGGGCAAAGGAGGCGCGTCCGTCGCCACGCGACCCCCCGCGAATTTGTAGCATCTGATCGCGCTCGGTGTGAACGCGGCATAATGCACCATATTTTATTGTCAGGAATAGCAACGGCATTCTAACAGTTAGATTACCTCTGAAGGAAAGAATATCGCCATTTGAAATGGCATCCAAGTCGTGTCCTCCTCGCGTCACATCTTTGCTCACTCTCTGTTTAACAGTGATGTTCTTCCCACCTTTTCATGACTTTGGACTCCTGAAACAGCTTCTTCAAACGGTCTTGAGATCTTCACCATGGTCCTTGGTCTACAAGTGCTCCAGGACAGACTTTGTGCTGCACTATTTAGCTAATTAACTCATTGGATCAGGTTTGCCTAAAGCAGGAGAACCTGGGGAAACACCGCGGGAAGGTCTCCAGTCCCGCCTTCCTGTCACACCCACCAACAGTCACATTCCTGAAAACAGAGAGACTCTCACGCCGGGCGGGTTTGAGTTATTTGATACAGACTGAGCTGATCTTTTCACATCACATGATCGATGATCACCGTGAAGACTGAAGGTCCAAAGGTTAAGTGTGGAACAGATGAATCAGCACCTTCTGACAGAGTTCAAGCAACGTTTATATGTTGGACTATGAAGAGACGCCGCGTTCTGAGACTCCGCGTCACATGCACATAACACAGAATAAAGTCACGAGAGGTCAAAGCAGCATTCATCAGCTCCAACACTAAGGAGGCGGAGGGACGAGGACAATGTCCACAACCTACAACAGATCCCGGTCTAATTCATCTTAGGACACACTGGACAGAGACAAAAATTAAAGAAAAAAATCCTGCACTCTTTCTTTGCAATCAACAAAATCTAAAAACATTAACAGCTTCACAATCTGAGTGTCGGTCTGTGTGTTTGTGTCTGTCTGTCTGTCTGTCGTGTGTGTGTGTGTGTCTGTCTGTCGTGTGTGTGTGTGTGTCTGTCTGTCGTGTGTGTGTGTCTGTCTGTCGTGTGTGTGTCTGTCTGTCTCTGTCTGTGTGTGACTGCGTCTGTGGGGGGGGGGGGGGGGGGGGGGGGGGTTGCTGGATTCTATCTGTGAGTATATTAAACTTTTTGCTTCCTGTCAGTTGATTCCAGTGAGATAAGGAGACGTGTCTGCATTAACAGCTCATCAGTCTGTAGGTTTATGAAAACAAAATAATTAAAAAATCTCAAATTGGTGAAGACGTTACATCAATAAAGAGAACGAGAGAGAGAAAGCGAGAGAGAAAAAAAGTCCATCAGGCAGAGGAATGCAAGGCTCCGGGCTCCCTGTCTTCCTTGTCTTCATCGTCCATCCTGCGTCCATGTTTCCGGAAGTACTTGTAGCGCTGGACGTAGAGCTTCACCAGGTTGCTGACTTTGACGGGGTTGATCTCTCCGGTCCGGCTGTGGCAGATCTGACAAACAAGTAACGCAAAACTGTTATTTCATTGTTGCAGTTGCTGGTTAGTTTACAAGATCGAGTACTCAGAACTTCGTGCACACTACAGACAGGCCTGCCCACATTTTTTCAGAAGTGATTCCAGTACAAGAGCTCCGATCACAGGATGGGAGCCTGCTCTGTGTATCCAACATGGAGGAGAAGTTGTCTGTCCGATTTGCTTGAAACTTGGCATGGGTAGGCGGTCGCGCAGAACGAGAGCCCGTATATGACTGCTTGCAGTCCTAGTCCAAAAAACCCCCTCCCCATAGGGCTTTTTTTGGAGTAGGGAGATGAAAATTGGCACACATGTGTGACTTGCATAGAGGTACAAAAAAGTTTCTTGCACCATTGGTCTACTTCAAACAGAAAGTCGGCCATTTTGAATTTTCGTGTCATTTTGGCGTGATTTCCACACATTGTATTTGAACAAACTCCTCCTAGGGATTTTGTCCAATGCACTTGAAATTTCTTTCAGATCATCCACAGGTGATACTGATCAAAAGTTATCGAAAGCTTTTCACGATGTCGAAGGGCGCCCCCTAGTGGATGAACCATCAACATGTCATAACTCCTTCATGCAATATGTGATTTGCTTGAAATTTGAACTGTGGGATGAGTGGTTGCCCCTGTATGCACATGACCACATCTGGTCACAAGGGGATGCGTTGGCCTGGATAGGCGGTCGCGTGGAACAAGGGCCCGTTTATGACTGCTTGCAGTCCTAGTTATATTATTATTATTATTATTATCACAGGCCCTCATTCCATGCAACCGCCTACCGAGGCCTGCGCATCCCCTTGTGACCAGATGTGGGCATGGCATACAGAGGCAACCACTCATCACATAGTTCAAATTTCAAGCAAATCACACAATGCATGAAGGAGTTATGACATGATGATAGTTCATCCACTAGGGGGCACTCAGTGTACAAACAGAGGAGCAAGGTGTGGTAAGGGGCTGACCCTCATTACACATGTGCAGTTTCAAGTCAGTCAGGTAAAGCATGAAGGAGTTATGACCAATTGATTGTTTATCCACTAGGGGGCGCTCAGAGCACAAACAGAGGGGCCAGGTGTGTTCACGGGCCAACTGTCATCACACATGTGAAGTTTCATGTCAATCAGGCAAAGCATGAAGGAGTTATCATGACTTGATGTTCCATGGCGAAGGATCAAAATGGTGGCACCATAGCACCCACACCCTTCGACATAGAGAAAAGCTTTCGATAGCTTTTGATCAGTATCATCTCTGGATGCTGTGAAAGAAATTTGAAGTGCATTGGACAAAATCCCTAGGAGGAGTTCGTTCAAATACAACATGTGGAAATCACGGCAAAATGACAAGAAAATTCAAAATGGGCGACTTCCTGTTTGGAGTAGACCAATGGTGCAAGAGACTTTTTTGTACGTCTATGCAAGTCACACGTGTACCAATTTTCATCTCCCTACTCCAAAAAAAACCTCTATGGGGAGGGTTTTTTTTTAAAGTTTCAAGGGGGCGCTATTGAGGCATTTTGCCCCGCCCATGGGCGACGCCCCTATGAATTGTAAGAGGTTGTCATGCTTGACGTGTGTATCAGTTTTCATGACAATATGACAAAATTAAAGCCGTCAAAGGGAAGAACGAAATTTCATGGTGAAGGGTCGATATTCGGCACGCCGCCACACGGACGCTGTTACTCGTAACTTCACGGCGTTCATCGCCTACGTTCACCAACTTGTTCTGCATGTTTTAGAAGTGGAATGAAGTTGATTGGGTTAAGTATGTGACATCAGGACCTGTTAAAGTAAAAATAGGACATTTCCCACCACCACCGGGGGGCACTATGGCACAGGTTGGAACTTAATATATGCAGACGTTCAGGGCGGAGCCCTCATCATGTCCAGCAAGTCTGAAGGAGCTACAATGAAGTATGTGAGCAACAATAATAGTAAGTAAGAAAAAAAATACAGTATGCGATAGTTAATAATTATTAAGAGCCTGTTCTTTCATATTTATGAATACATTTTACCACATTGCAGTTGTTTTTTTAATGAAAACTCAACCTATCATTCTTTTTGAGTTCTACACATGTGGTGATACCTTATTTACACCAAGATGTTAATAAAATCAATGCTGGCTATTCTCAGAATAAAGTACTTTTATCCACAGTTTCAAATTGCATAAGTCAAATGGTGTCCACTTTATGGTCTTCTCAAAACATTAAAATTACTGTTCTGGATGCTCAGAATGCATCTGAGCTTATTTAGAAACCGTTGGCTTCTGGGGGCCTAAACCGGCCCCCAGACCCCCGGCCTATGGGCTTCAGCCCTGCGGGCCTCGCACTTTGCCCCCCCCCAATTTCTAGTTCTAAATTGCGCCCTTGGTGGCACCACAGGTGCTCACAGACTTAAGTAAAGTTAGTGACGGACAGTTTCAGCTCTGTTATTGGTGTGGTATATTTTGTAGTGCTGAAGTCCACAGGGTACATTTACAGTTTTTCACAATTGCTATGACACAATAATTGCTATGAAACAAACATAGCAACAGTTGCTATGACAGCTGCTCTCCTTTTCTCTAAACTATGAACACAAAACCCAATTTTCAAGCTACATTCACAAAATTCCAGTCTCTTCTTGCAAAACCAAACTTTCACCTCAAAACAGTTCAATCTGTGCTCAAAACTGAACTATGTCATCAGATCGTGCCTCAAGTCAATCAGAATGAAAAACACTACTGAGCAGTCTCTAAACAACATAGGAAAATAGAAAATACACTGTTCAGGACATGAACCCGTAGAAATAAATGTTTATTGATCACTGTAGGCTAAATGCATGTTGCAAAATTAAAAAAAAACAAACAGTGCATTTAGCCATTGTATACAGTAAGCCTACGTAAAAATAAAGTACAAAAATATACATGGAATACTAGGCCTACAAACAGTTAAACTAAGCCTCCATTACAATATTGTCCGTTTGTCGAACACCGATTTTCCGAAGAACTAACTGAACTGTTGCTGAAAATGTGTGCTGAAAAGGTAGCCGCTTCACTGTACCGAGGCTTGCAGCCGAAGAGGACAGCGAACACAGATTCTGTCCACTGAAAGGGAAAAAGTCTCCATTAAAATCCTGTGCATGAGCGTCGGTGAGGATACATTTAGAGAGAGAGGAAGACAGGCAGAGAGAGTGCTGTCTTTTCTCTTTAATGCGCGTTCACAGGGCGACAGACATGTCACCATCGCCCGGTGTGTCGATCTGCTTTCACTGCGAAAATTCGCCCCAGTGTGTCATCAAATAGGAGGAGCTTCCATTCCGCTCGCGGGCTCCGGTTACCAGTCAAGTCAACATTATGGACCTTGATCACACGGAGCGAGTTGTTGTGGAAAGCTGACAAACATCATGAGACGTTCCCAATTCGGGGAGTATCATTATTTGCTGCAGGAGCTGCGTCTGGATGACGGCAGCTTTCAGCGGCCCTTCCACCTCTGCAGGACCCAGTTTGAGGACCGCCTGTCCCGTTCACGCACGCACATGTAAACAATTAAAAAAAAAACCTCCGCTCCCCCTGCTGTGGGGCTGCTGCTCGCTCCAAAAACTCTGTCATAATTGTGAAATAAAGGACAAAAGGGACATAGGTCCTGCTCACAGGCTGCTACCAGAGACAGGACATGTTCACATCCAACTCAAACTCCAGACATCTCCACGTCACTTCATATCCAGTGCCTGATTGGTCATCGCGGCGCGACAAGACGAAAAAGTTCAGATTTTTCAACTTGGGGAGGAGGGCAACACAACGTGATGTGACGCAATATCATGCCACAAACGCACCAATTGCTCAAAATCGCTTCACTCGCGTCCCTTCATTCGTGTCCATCGCGTCGCGCTGCATGGCTTGGTGCCAAAACGCGTGCTTCCATAGGGATTACATGGCAACCTGTCGCTGCTGTCGCTCGTGTTGCGCCCGGTGTGAACGCGGCATTAGTCTATAAAAATAACGCTATTAAAGTCTTTAAAAAGTAAAAATACTTAATTCTTTCATCAAAACATCAAATCTCGGCTTCCATCTTAGATACACCTTCTGGCAATTTGTAGCTCAACTTTCAAGGTCTTCTTTTTAAGAAATTCCTCATATAAAATCAAGAATAATGATGATAATAATAATAATATTAAAGCAAACAGAGCTCTGGTATCAGATATCCAAATTCAGGTATCTGGATCAGATCGGAAGTGAGAAATTGTGGATCGGTGTATCCCTATCACAAACCACTGCTCTCTGAACTGGCTTATATATATTACCTCACATCATTGGCTACAAGTGTGAACAATTTTGAGTTGTGTTCAACCAGTGACACCAGTGCTTTAACTATGTTTGATTTTCGCCACCTGTGCTCACCATTATGCAACGTAGGTGCATCACAATGAAAATGTGTTGGCAAGTTGTGTCTAAACAAAAGTGAAAAGTGCTGATTATTTTGCCAAAAGAGTGGCTGATTCAATCAGTGGGTTCAGGCAACTGAGCATTTGGTTCAGACAAAAGGGTTTAGTGTTTTAGCAATCGAGAAAAACTTTAAGTGAGATGTCTAGCAGTGTCATGTTTGTTAAGAAACATATGGTAAATGTTAAAGCACAATTTGCTGTAGTCAAAAAGTGAAGTTCATGATTTAAGTGAAATGACTGTAAATAAAAACAAAGCTAATGATATTGGTAGCAGTTACAACTGAAGGAACAACTGATGAATAAAACATTTTCAAAGTCATCATAAAACTGTAATGGTACCATTAAGTATTTGTATCGGTACTCTGTATCGACAAGTACCCAAATTTAAGTACTCGTACTCGGTCTGGGAAAAAACTGGTATCTGTGCATCCCTAATGATGAATAATTTGCACAACTTTTTTATTTGATAATATTCTCATATTCGCTGCGCATTTTGCAGACATGTGCAGTGCTTCGATCTAATGCTTTGTTGATTCACTGTTTTATTTCACTTTATCTTAATTTTCCCCCACTAAAACCCTAAAAAGCATATGTCTGAGTAATAATTACCTTTTTTATGTTAAACCGACCTGTTATGGTCTTCTGAAACAGTTGATAGATGTATTTCATAACTTAAAAACGGGACCGATGCTAACGCGTTAGCATGTCTATGGCATTTTTAATGTTAAAGTTAGCATTAAGCTGTTGCAGCTGTCAGCACGGTCGTGTGCATTTGTTTTCTGTGTAATAATGGCTCAGCGTTTGTTGTCGTAAAAGAGTCAAATGTATTACAAATTGTAATATTTTTACATTTTTGTTTATACCTATATTACTGTATTTTACACACCATAAGGTGCACCTAAAAGCCTTAAATTTTCACAAAAATTGGCCATGCGCCCTATAATCCGGTGCGCCTTATGTGCGCACTGAATTCCAAAATCTGTAAAAACGACCGACGTTGTCTTTGACCGTTGGAATATCGTACCATTTCCCGCTGACACAAGGACGTAATACGTAAAGTATGTACGCTAGCAGCGTAGAGTACGTACCCTGGCAGCGATAAACCAATCGGAGAACATTACGTAATACGTAAAGTACGTAGCTTGGTAGTGTAGAGTACGTACGTTGCCAGCGATAAACCAATCAGAGAAGAGTCCGTGAGTCCGTGGTACGTACACTTACCTCCGCCAATCCTCCGGTAGTTACCGTATACTACAGGTATCCTGCAAAACAACATTTGTTTGTCTAAGGACCCCCGAAAATGGCGCCAGCAAAGAAACATGGTTACGAGGCACAATTCAAACTGCAGGCTATCAGTTACGCGGTTGTTCATGGGAACAGAGTAGCTGCGAGAGGAAACAAGAAAATGAACTGCGCCAAGTTAAAAAGACAAAACAGAGTTTCCGCAGAAACAAAGCGAGGTGGCCACAGCTAGAAGACCAACTGTTCAATTCAGACACAGAAGATGAAGACTTCAATGGATTTGTGACAGAACCATAATAAAAAAATAATGTGAGTACCATATTGTTAAATACCGGTAGTTCAAAGCTCAAAAGTTCAAATAAACTCACCGTTTTGCTTCCGTGACCTTTTTTTTTGTAGACTACATGTTTTAGCGTGCACCTTTTGTAAGGGTTAAGTACCCGCTAACTGAGGCCGTGCCTTATAATCCGGTGCGCCTTATGGTGCAGAAAATACGGTAATAGCAACAACAACAATAATAGTAATAATCAATCAATCAATTTTATTTATATAGCGCCAAATCACAACAAACAGTTGCTCCAAGGCGCTTTATATTGTAAGGCAAGGCCATACAATAATTACGTAAAAACCCCAACGGTCAAAACGACCCCCTGTGAGCAAGCACTTGGCGACAGTGGGAAGGAAAAACTCCCTTTTAACAGGAAGACACCTCCAGCAGAACCAGGCTCAGGGAGGGGCAGTCTTCTGCTGGGACTGGTTGGGGCTGAGGGAGAGAACCAGGAAAAAGACATGCTGTGGAGGGGAGCAGAGATCAATCACTAATGATTAAATGCAGAGTGGTGCATACAGAGCAAAAAGAGAAAGAAACACTCAGTGCATCATGGGAACCCCCCAGCAGTCTAAGTCTATAGCAGCATAACTAAGGAATGGTTCAGGGTCACCTCATCCAGCCCTAACTATAAGCTTTAGCAAAAAGGAAAGTTTTAAGCCTAATCTTAAAAGTAGAGAGGGTGTCTGTCTCCCTGATCTGAATTGGGACCTGGTTCCACAGGAGAGGAGCCTGAAAGCTGAAGGCTCTGCCTCCCATTCTACTCTTACAAACCCTAGGAACTACAAGTAAGCCTGCAGTCTGAGAGCGAAGCGCTCTATTGGGGTGATATGGTACTATGAGGTCCCTAAGATAAGATGGGACCTGATTATTCAAAACCTTATGAGTAAGAAGAAGAATTTTAAATTCTATTCTAGAATTAACAGGAAGCCAATGAAGAGAGGCCAATATGGGTGAGATATGCTCTCTGCTTCTAGTCCCCGTTAGTAGTCTAGCTGCAGCATTTTGAATTAACTGAAGGCTTTTCAGGGAACTTTTAGGACAACCTGATAATAATGAATTACAATAGTCCAGCCTAGAGGAAATAAATGCATGAATTAGTTTTTCAGCATCACTCTGAGACAAGACCTTTCTAATTTTAGAGATATTGCGTAAATGCAAAAAAGCAGTCCTACATATTTGTTTAATATGCGCTTTGAATGACATATCCTGATCAAAAATGACTCCAAGATTTCTCACAGTATTACTAGAGGTCAGGGTAATGCCGTGCAGAGTAAGGATCTGGTTAGACACCATGTTTCTAAGATTTGTGGGGCCAAGTACAATAACTTCAGTTTTATCTGAGTTTAAAAGCAGGAAATTAGAGGTCATCCATGTCCTTATGTCTGTAAGACAATCCTGCAGTTTAGCTAATTGGTGTGTGTCCTCTGGCTTCATGGATAGATAAAGCTGAGTGTCATCTGCGTAACAATGAAAATTTAAGCAATGCCGTCTAATAATACTGCCTAAGGGAAGCATGTATAAAGTGAATAAAATTGGTCCTAGCACAGAACCTTGTGGAACTCCATAATTAACCTTAGTCTGTGAAGAAGACTCCCTATTTACATGAACAAATTGTAATCTATTAGATAAATATGATTCAAACCACCGCAGCGCAGTGCCTTTAATACCTATAGCATGCTCTAATCTCTGTAATAAAATTTTATGGTCAACAGTATCAAAACCAGCACTGAGGTCTAACAGAACAAGCACAGAGATGAGTCCACTGTCTGAGGCCATAAGAAGATCATTTGTAACCTTTACTAATGCTGTTTCTGTACTATGATGAATTCTAAAACCTGACTGAAACTCTTCAAATAGACCATTCCTCTGCAGATGATCAGTTAGCTGTTTTACAACTACCCTTTCAAACTACCCTTAGCAAAGGACCCCGGACCCCGTACTCCTGGAGCACCCCCCACGGGGCGCCTCGAGGGACACGGTCAAACGCCTTCTCCAGAGCCACAAAGTACATGTGGACTGGTTGGGGGAACTCCCATGAACCCTCGAGCACCCGGTGGAGGGTGCAGAGCTGGTCCAGTGTGCCGCGACCAGGATGAAAACCACACTGCTCCTCCTGAATCCGAGGTTCGACTATCCGTCGAATTCTCCTCTCCAGCACCCTGGAATGGACCTTACCGGGGAGGCTGAGGAGTGTGATCTCCCTGTAGTTGGAACACACGCTCCGGTCCCCCTTCTTAAACAGAGGGACCACCACCCCGGTCTGCCAATCCAGGGGTACTGTCCCCGACCATTATGCGATGTTGCAGAGACGTGTCAACTAGGACAGTCCCACAACATCCAGAGACTTAAGGTACTCAGGACGGATTTCATCCACCCCAGGAGCCTTGCCACCAAGGAGCTTTCTGACCACCTCGGTGACTTCGGCCTGGGTGATGGACAAGTCCGCCTCTGAGTCCCCAGTCTGTGCTTCCTCTTCGGAAGATGTGACGACAGGATTGAGGAGATCCTCGAAGTACTCCTTCCACCGCCCAACAACATCCCCTGTCAGGGTCAACAGCTCCCCACCCGCACTATAGACAGTGTTGGCAGAGAGCTGCTTCCGCCTCCTGAGGCGTCGGACGGTTTGCCAGAATTTCTTCGAGGCCGACCGATAATCCTCCTCCATGGCCTCTCCGAACTCCACCCAGACCCGAGTTTTTGCCTCTGCGACCGCACAGGCTGCAGCACGCTTGGCCTGCCGGTACCTGTCAGCTGCCTCCAGGGTCCCATCTACCAACAAAGACAAGTAGGACTCCTTCTTCAGCTTGACGGCATCCTTACTTCTGGCGTCCACCACCGGGTTCGGGGATTGCCACCGAGACAGGCACCAGAGACCTTGCGACCACAGCTGCAGGCGGCCGCATCGACAATGGAGATGGAAAACATGGTCCACTCGGACTCCATGTCTCCAACCTCCCCCGGGATCTGGGAGAAGCTCTCCCGGAGGTGGGAGTTGAAGACCTCGCTGACAGAGGGTTCCGCCAGTCGTTCCCAGCAGACCCTCATGATATGTTTGGGCCTGCCAGGTCTGACCGGCTTCCTCCCCTCCCAGCAGATCCAACTCACCACCAGGTGGTGATCGGTCGACAGCTGAGCCCCTCTCTTTACCCGAGTGTCCGAGACACGTGGCCGAAGGTCAAATGATACGACTACAAAGTCGATCATCGACCTCCAGCTCAGGGGGTCCTGGTGCCACGTGCACTTATGGACATTCCTGTGCTCGAACATGGTGTTCATGATGGACAAACTGTGACTAGCACAGAAGTCCAACAACTGAACACCGCTCGGGTTCAGATCGGGGAGGCCGTGCTTCCCAATCACGCCCCTCCAGGTCTCACTGTTGCCACCCACGTGGGCGTTGAAGTCCCCCAGGAGAACAATGGAGTCCCCGGTCGGAACACTATCTAGTACCCCTCCCAGGGACTCCAAGAAGGTTGGGTACTCTGCACTGTTGCTTGGCCCATAGGCCGAGACAACAGTGAGAGACCTGTCACTGACCCGAAGGCATAGGGACGCGACCCTCTCGTTCACCGAGGTGAACTCCAACACATGGCGACTGAGCTGGGGAGCAATAAGCAATGCTACCCCAGCTCGCCGCCTCTCCCCGTGAGCAACGCCAGAAAAGTGGAGCATCCAGCCCCTCTCCAGGAGTTGGGTACCAGAGCCCAAGCTGTGCGTGGAGGTGAGCCCGACTATCTCTAGTCTGTACCTCTCAATCTCCCGCACAAGCTCAGGCTCCTTCCCCCCCCCCAGCGAGGTGACGTTCCACGTCCCAACAGCCAGAGGCTGTGAGCGCAGACCGGACCACCAGGCCACCCGCTCTCGACTGCCACCCAGTTCTCTCTGCACCCGACCCCCGTGGCCCCCTCTGCAGGTGGTAAACCCACAGGAGGGCGGGCCCACTCCGCTCTTTCAGGCCCCGCGGGCTAAGGCCCGACCAACCCCAGGCCTGGCTCCAGGGTGGGGCCCTGGCTCCGCCATACCAGGCGATGTCTCGGTCCTTGATTTTGTGTCGGTCATGGGAGCTTTTGAACTGCCCTTAGTCAGATGCAAAATCATTAATATATATTATGAACAATAACGGTCCCAGAATTGAACCTTGAGGTACTCCACACTCTATACAATTGATATCCGAGTCTAGGTTTAGAGAAACATACTTTTCTTTCAGATAAATAATTACTAAGCCATGTGTGTACAGTTGCCTTAAATCCATATTTGTTTAACTTTGAAAGCAAAATTTCATGATTTACTGTATCAAATGCTTTTGAAAGATCTAAAAACACACCAATAACAAACTCATTACATTCCAAAGCTAAATGAATTATATCCAATAATTCGATCAAAGCCATATAAGTTGAATGATTTTTTTCGAAAACCATATTGATAATTATATAAAACTGAGTTCTTAAGCAAATGATTATTTAACCTCTTATAAACAAGTTTCTCCAAGATCTTTGAAAAACATGGCAAGACTGAGATAGGGAAATAATTTGAAAAAGATGCAGAATCACCTTTTTTAAACAGAGGTATGATTTTAGCGATCTTTAATTCAGAAGGTACTATGCCCATTTTCAAAGACAAAGAAAAAATGTGTACGTGGTTCAGAAATTTCACATATAACTGATTTAACAACAGATTGAACAACAGATGTACTTATTCAATCAATGATTTCATAAAACATCATTGGAATTTGTGGGTTCAAATTCAACCACAGAAGGAAACGAACCTTTAATGTAATCAACAGGATTTATATTTATGGAGTCAATTTTCTTTGCAAGAGAAGCACCAACATTTGAAAAGAAATGATTAAACAACTGTTTAAATAAACGTTTGTAATAGTAGTTCCTTGTGTTCTAAAGACAAATAGTGCATTACAGTAGCTTGTAGTACACTCAAGAGAAGTTTGGTTTCCTTTGTTTCCAAAACGTCACTCCACTGCAGCAGCCAAGCTGCCCCAGTTACACACAATCAAAATGGCATCCAGATTACATCATTTTGTGGGCGTCGGCCCTCTCTATGTTCTCTCTGGAGCTGCAGAGCTCTGCTCCAGCACTGACTCCTGGAACACAGAGCAGGCTCCAGGCACGGAGAACACAGGAGTTCAGGTAGAGATCCCCCCACACCCCAAAAAGTCCAAAACACCTTTTTTAATGGTTTGTTTGTTTGTTTGGTTTTTCTGGCCACTAACACAGCCAGGACAGTCTGTACCAACACCAATAAAAAGGCTACAAAAACAAGGAATTAGGCAAAAATACACATGGATATTAAGGTGGAATATCTGTACAAATTTTTGGGTTTCTGATGTGCATTGGACAGGAACTGTTTTTCTGAGTGGCACAAATATAATTTGTGTGGCATCTTATTCCATGCAAATAGCTACAAAACACTGTAAGCATTTCCTGCATTGTGAATTGTTGTATGTAGCTTTGTTTGTGCTACATTTTTACATATGTTTTTGAAATTTACAATTTATATATATTTATATATAATTTGCATTCTA
This sequence comes from Thalassophryne amazonica, assembly GCF_902500255.1. NCBI lineage: Eukaryota > Metazoa > Chordata > Actinopteri > Batrachoidiformes > Batrachoididae > Thalassophryne > Thalassophryne amazonica. The sequence goes on from NC_047118.1 coordinate 86,673,667, forward strand.
AGTTATGGTTTGTTAAACATATTTCTAGTTTTCACATTAAGAAATAACTTTTTTCTGATTCGAATTTTTGGTTTTGGGGTGAATTTGAGGTGACTGTTTTAATGCAGTATGTCAGAATGAAAGAATAACTGTAAAGTCACGCAGGTGAGGTTGTGCTGAAAAATGGCACCAAACAAGGCAAAGTAAACAGCTTTTTAAGGGTCAACTATGAAGGTAAAACCAAAAGTAGTCAAAAATGCTCAAAAATAGCCAAGACTCCAGAGCGTTAATGAAAAACAAATTTTTCATGTCATTATTGGGTGTTGTGCGTAGATTTTTGAGGGAAAAATGAATTTACTCCATTTTGGAATAAGGCTGTAACTTAAAATGTGGAAAAAGTGAAGCGCTGTGAATACTTTCTGGATGCACTGTTGGTGCATCCAGAAAGTATGGTGCTATACTGGGGCTGTACTACTAGCCTTGTTTATTCACCTCAGGTGGTACCACAGACCTGAATGACCTGACTGACTTTTATGGTGGCCAGGGTGTTGATCCTGCCACCAGTGACTGTCCCACAAAGCAGGTTAATGCAGTTGGTCCTGCTGACCGATGGTCAGTACTGTGTATGTTTTGGGGTTACAGCTTGTGTGTGTGTGTGTGTGTGTCGCGGCTGACCTTGTGCACAGCTTTCCTGAGGATGTCTTTGTATTCATCTTTGTTGATGTCCTTGCGCTGATAATAAGGCTTGATGGCGAGTTTGACCTCCTCCACGGCTCGTTCCTGTGTGTGGAGCTTCTTCAAATACTGAGAAGTTCAGAGAAAAGAGACATTGTGTCATTTCTGAACAGAATTATATCAACACAACTGGAGGAAAAAAACGTCACCATAACACAGAGTAAAGAAAACACAGCACTATTTAACAAATCAGCACAAACAAACTTCAAAACGTTGGCTGAAAGTTCAGTGGAATTCACTTTTATCAGTATGAAATCTTTAGAAATCTGGTTTCCTCCACCTTTATTTATTTTTTAATGGGGGATAACGTACTGTGCATTTTACTATATGAGGAAGAGCAAGCGGAAGACATGAGCAGAGGCACATTGTTCATGACTGGCAGTAATTCTGTAGTAACAGAATTACACACCAATTTTACACACCAATTTTTTTTTAATGGGAAGATTTTACTGTCAGTGTAATTCTGATACCATCAAATTGCTCATTATCATTAACTTTGTGTAAACACTTTCAGCCGTGTGTCACAAAGAGTGACGTGAGCATCACACATTAAAAGCATCGCTCACGAGAGGCTGCTGGTGTGGCCTGAATCTGAAGTCCACGGGATGGTTTCTGATTGGTAGAAAACACTCTACTGTCAATTTACAAGTGAACAACAACAATGTGAGAACAACACGTGAGGCATAAAATACACTCAGCCTGCACATCAAATGTGGCGCATATCAAATTTTTATTATTTATTTATTTACAGTTACTATTTGGGGAACCTCCATCTGTGGTCCTGAATCAAACATGTTCAATCAATCAATCAATCAATCAACATTTATTTATAAAGCACCTTACAGCACCGACTGGTGTCCAAAGTGCTTAACATTAAAAACACAAATTCAAATATAGAATAAAATTTTAAAACAACACATAAAAAAGAACATAAAAATAACAGAACATGTCACCTCCCCACTAAGTGTTAAAAGCCAGTTTAAATAAATAAGTCTTTAACTTAGATTTAAAAAGTGCTAGGTCAGGAATAGTACGTAACTCAAAAGGTAGCTCGTTCCACAGTCTGGGGCCGGCTACCGCGAAAGCATGATCATCCCAGCGTTTATATCTTGACCTTGGAACATCTAAGTAAAGCTGGCCAGACGCCCTTAATGTCCTACTGTAGGTGCGCAAAGTTAAAATTTTAGACAAGTAGGGAGGTGCAAGGCCATAAATAGCTTTAAAAACAAACATTAAAATTTTAAAATCAATTCTAAAACGAACTGGAAGCCAGTGGAGTGAGTACAGGATGGGCGTAATATGCTCATGTCTAAAAGTGTTTGTTAAAAGACGAGCAGCAGCATTCTGCACCAACTGGAGACGTGCAAGAGACGACTGATTAATTCCCGAATAAAGTGCATTACAATAATCAAGTCTGGAGCTGATGAAAGCATGAATGGCTGTCTCAAGATCACGTCTACTAAGAAAGTGCTTTATTTTAGCCAAAAGGCGAAGTTGGAAAAAACTAGCTTTGACAACAGAGTTTATCTGTTGATCAAACCTCAAACAGCTGTCAAATATCACTCCCAAATTCTTCACAGCTGGTTTTACGAGGTCTGTCAATAAAGTATAGGTCCTTTTTATTTTTTTCAAAAACTATATGGATTTCATTCATATGTTTTTACGTCAGACATGCTTGAACCCTCGTGCACATGTTCCATGTGCCATGTTCCTGGGGCTGTGGAGTGCAGCTTTTCCAGGTGCTTTTATTTGCATTCTAAGTTATAAAAATGGTTTGTTAAACACTTAAGAGTAAACATGCAGAGGGACTGGAAGAGACCGGTTTTTCTTTTGTAATTTTTGTTTGAAAGCTCCAATCTTCAAATGAAAATGACTTGAACTTTACCTTATCAGGATCTTTACTTTCGCTGTCCCACCCAGTGTCCCCAGAGGTCCCCGTCAACCTTGACAGCCCAACGGGCATGACAGGAGGCGGGGTCTGTGCACTTCCACCACCTATAGAGGGGTGAAGTTGAGATGGTGGAGTTTTGCTGCAGCCAACCAACGGGAGGGAGCCGTGGAGGATGAACTGAGCTGGACTGAGACCAGGAGGTGGCGGCAGAGAAGGCGGAGGAATCTTTGAGGACACTAAACTAGGAGGTGTGTGTTGCTGGGACTGGTTCTGGTTTGCCTGGGAAAGGATCTGCATGAGACATAGAATATGAAGCATTAATGTCTCCCATACAAACAGTTCACTAACCAGTTTCACACATGAAGTTGGGTAGATTTACGGAAGCACCCAGACATCAGCGTGTATGAGTGAATGCAAGTCAGCACTGTAAACCACTGAGCGTTTGCATCAAGAACAACAGACAAAAAAGTCAGTGGACCAGTTTTTTTAATGACAGAATTCATCACACTTGCTAAACATAACTATAAAGAGAAAGTGGAGTCATTTCTCTGCAACAATAATTCCCACCCAGCCTGGGATGGGGTAAAGGCAATGATGAGAATGTAGTCCAGGAAAGCCCCAGTCTCCCTTGGGAATAAGTCTGACTATAATCTGTCCAATGAACTGAATGATTTTTATAATCGTTTTAACATTCATGATTTTAGTAAAGAACGTCCCTCTTCAAGGTTGCAGCTCCTGGACAGAACTCCATCCATGTCAGTAAGGACGTGGTTCAGAGGCTTTTCAGGACCATAAAGGAGAGGAAAAGTCCGGGCCCCGATGGCATTGGTGGCTGCATTCTTAGGAACTGTGCTGATCAGCTGGCAGAGATCTTCTCTTTTATTTTTGAATGTTCTCTTTATCTTCACAAGGTCCCCAGTTTATGGAAAGACTCCATAATTGTTCCTTTGCGAAAAATCAGTGCACCTAAGCAGCTAAACGATTATAGGCCTGTTGCACTTACCTCCTTAGTGATGAAGACATTTGAAAAAATTGTGAAAAATGCTCTTTTAGACTTTGTCAAAGATGATTTGGATTCTTTTCAGTTTGGAAACAGGTCAGGTAGAGGAACTGATGATACATTATGCACTTCACTGAATACAGTAACTGCACATTTAGAGGGGGCTAAAACCTTTGTACATCTTTTATTCATTGATTTTCTTCTGCTTTAAACTGCATTCAGCCAAATATTCTAGCAGAGAGGTTAAAAAATGAGCACAACATTGACCCAGAAATTTTATGCTGGCTTATGGATTTTTTTACTAACAGATCTCAACGGGTTAGAGTCAATCACGTTTTATCTGATGCTCTGATTTCTTCCACTGGTTCACCACAGGGTTGTGTCCTTTCACCTCTTATTTGTTCTATATACAAACATGTCAAAGTCAACATCAAGGACGACTTATTGTTAAATTTGCTGATGATTCTGTCATTGTGTCTCTTTTAAATTCAGATGATCAAGACCGTGGTGTCAGATTTTATCAGCTGGTGTAAATCGTCCTTTTTAGATATCAACGTGAACAAAACTAAAGAGATGTTAATTGATTTTAGGAAAAAGCAAGATGACATTTCTCCTGTAGTTAATGGACTGGTTGTGGAAGTTGTAGAGAACTATAAATACCTTGGAACCTGTATTGACAGTGGATTAACCTTTGAGCACCAGACTGACCAGGTATGTAAGAAAGCTCACCAACGCATGCATTTTTACCGTAAACTCAGGCATTTTAATGTGGACAGTACTTTTATGAAGATGTTTTATTACTGTTTAATTGAATCTGTTCTTACCTTTTCTTTTATCTGCTGGTATGGGTTTTTAAATTTGAAAAACAAAAACCGTCTGGATCATACTGTAAATGAGTGCAACAAGATTGCTGGCATTTCCTTAAGCGACCTGCCATCTATATATAAAAACAGATTCATTAAGAAGGCGAGGTCGATCTTGGACGATTCCAGTCACCCCCTGTACCCTCCGTTCACAATGCTTCCATCTGGTTGTAGATTTATGTACAAGAGATGTAAGACCAGTAGGTACAAGAACTCTTTTATTTCCACTGTTATTAGATTTTTAAACACTATCACATGAGAGGTTTTTAACTAGGTTTTCTTATTATTGAGTTATTATGTTTACTGTGTGGTGAGTTTTCATGGTGAGTTTTTATGCCATATTTAAGATCATGTTATGCTTATGTATGTTCAAATGTGTTCTACTGCTGGCTGCACAACAAATTGCCCCTGGGGGGCTAATAAAGTCTACTTGATACTTGATAATTGACACCGTTCATGAAATGAGACGATCCTGTTTATGTTAACATTGTGAGGACGCAAATAATGCAGGATCATGCATGAGTCAACATGGCAGACTCCCACCATTTTACAGATAGCAAACAAATTATTATTTAAATTACCCAGTAAATTTTGGGAAAAGTAAAATATCTCATCTGCCAACTCCATTTATAAGGAGCAACCAACCTGGAAGGGTTAATGGATTACACAGAGAAGTGTTTAAATCAGCTGTGTGGAAAAAATGAATTAGAAGACAATGGCAGGTGCACAACAAGCTAAGAGTCTTACACCTGGCTAGGCTAGCAGTGTGAGTGCTGATTAATACTTTCCATCAATTTATTACAAACATTCAGACAGTTTTCGACTGATGCTAAAAGATGGCAGGTTTGAAGGAAGCTTATCGGTAACCAAGCTGTTGCGCCAAGAACTTCAGGTGCTAAGTGAGATTCCAGAGTCCAGGGCCTGTATCCACGAAGCAGACTAAGGGTAAAAATAACTCAGAGTGACGTTATTCTAAGACAAATCTTTGAATTCCTCGAATTCTTAGACATTTCTTAGAATTTTCTCTTGGTAAGAGGAAAGTTGTCCACAAAGCACCCGAGAACTTAAGAGAGCACCTAAGTTACGAAACTGGTAAGAGGAGGACGGAGGACTTTTAAGAAGCCTAAGAGTGTCTTAAACAGAGGAGATGGTAGAAAAGACAGAGAGGAAGGAGAGAAATTCTCTGTATGTAAGATAGCAGTGAGCCAGTAACATACTACCTGCTTGATCTACTAATTATTTTATGTTAATTTACTGTCTTAATCTATTTAGAAATTGTCTAGGTTCTTGTTATCACATACACACTGTTAATATTATCATTATTTTATTATTGGTATTATTAATATTTTCTTTTATTATTACATCTATTTTCTTGATGTTAAATGGACCACAATGGAAATAAGTGTTTTTACTTTCTTGTGTCATGCATGAAGATTCAGTAGGTATATCTTATATATTATATTCCAATTCTAAGGTGGAACTATGCTAGTATACTATGGTATATCTAAATATCTAAAAAGGAAGAGTAAAATAGAAAAGTAGAAAAGAGTAGAGTAGAGCCACTAAGGTGCCTGGTCTTGAGAACCAGGGATGCTAGGTTTGGAATTTTAATGTATTTACAATTATTTTATGTACGTACAATGAATGTACTAAATAAACTCATGCATGCATGCACACACGCTTTTATATAATTAACATATAACATTAAGTTACCCTCACAATTACAGGTCTTAATGCAGTTCAGGTTATATTATCAGTTGATTTCACTGTCCATTCATGACTAGGAGGGCGGAGCGCATTTGTTTTTTTTTTATTATAAATCCAAGTACATGGATTTATAATATGTACATGGGATTTCTCAATTTTTGTCTTAAATCTTAATTTGCAAAAATTTCAAAGAAAAAAACTTTTCATGTTGTCATTATGGGGTGTTGTAAGTACAATTTTGAAGGAAAAAACAAATTTACTCCATTTTGAATCAGGCTGTAACATAAAATGTGGAAAAAGTGAAGCACTGTGAATACTTTTTGGATGAACCGTATCAAGGAAAATACAAGTATGGGACTGTGACTCTGTATCAGCAGATAGTGATATATGGGTTGTGTTGCAAGTGCTGTGACAGTTAGAAGACGCCTGCGTGAAGATAATGTATTTGCAAGAATCCCCCGCAAAGTCCCTCTGTTCAATAAAAGACGTGCAGAAGAGGTTACAATTTGCCAAAGAACACATCAACTGGCCTAAAGAGAAATGGAGGAATATTTTTTGGACTGATGAGAGTAAAATTGTTCTTTTTGGGTCCAAGGGCCGCAGACAGTTTGTGAGACGACCCCCAAACTCTGAATTCAAGCCACAGTTCACAGTGAAGACAGTGAAGCATGGTGGTGCAAGCATCATGATATAGGCATGTTTCTCCTACTACAACCCCTGGCAAAAATTATGGAATCACCGGCCTCAGAGGATGTTCATTCAGTTGTTTAATTTTGTAGAAAAAAAAACAGATCACAGACATGACACAAAACTAAAGTCATTTCAAATGGCAACTTTCTGGCTTTAAGAAACACTATAAGAAATCAAGAAAAAAAGACTGTGGCAGTCAGTAACGGTTACTTTTTTAGACCAAGCAGAGGAAAAAAATATGGAATCACTCAATTCTGAGGAAAAAATTATGGAATCACCCTGTAAATTTTCATCCCCCAAATTAACACCTGCATCAAATCAGATCTGCTCATTGACATTGACCCTATGTGTCTTTTTGCAAGGAATGTTTTTGCAGTTTTTTCTCTATGGCAAGATGCATTATCATCTTGAAAAATGATTTCATCATCCCTAAACATCCTTTCAATTGTCCAAAATGTCAACATAAACTTGTGCATTTATTGATGATGTAATGAAAGTCATCTCCCCAGTGCCTTTACCTGACATGCAGCCCCATATCATCAATGACTGTGGAAATTTACATGTTCTCTTCAGGCAGTCATCTTTATAAATCTCATTGGAAAGGCACCAAACAAAAGTTCCAGCATCATCACCTTGCCCAATGCAGATTCGAGATTCATCACTGAATATGACTTTCATCCAGTCATCCACAGTCCACAATTGCTTTTCCTTAGCCCATTGTAACCTTGTTTTTTTCTGTTTAGGTGTTAATGATGGCTTTCTTTTAGCTTTTCTGTATGTAAATCCCATTTCCTTTAGGCGGTTTCTTACAGTTCGGTCACAGACGTTGACTCCAGTTTCCTCCCATTCGTTCCTCATTTGTTTTGTTGTACATTTTTCGATTTTTGAGACATATTGCTTTAAGTTTTCTGTCTTGACGCTTTGATGTCTTCCTTGGTCTACCAGTATGTTTCCCTTTAACAACCTTCCCATGTTGTTTGTATTTGGTCCAGAGTTTAGACACAGCTGACTGTGAACAACCAACATCTTTTGCAACATTGCGTGATGATTTAAACTCTTTTAAGAGTTTGATAATCCTCTCCTTTGTTTCAATTGACATCTCTCGTGTTGGAGCCATGATTCATGTCAGTCCACTTGGTGCAACAGCTCTCCAAGGTGTGATCACTCCTTTTAGATGCAGACTAACGAGCAGATCTGATATGATGGCGGTGTTAGTTTTGGGGATGAAAATTTACAGGGTGATTCCATAATTTTTTCCTCAGAATTGAGTGATTCCATATTTTTTTCCTCTGCTTGGTCTAAAAAAGTAACCGTTACTGACTGCCATAATCTTTTTTTCTTGATTTCTTATAGTGTTTCTTAAAGCCAGAAAGTTGCCATTTGAAATTACTTTAGTTTTGTGTCATGTCTGTGATCTGCTTTTTTTCTACAAAATTAAACAACTGAATGAACATCCTCTGAGGCCGGTGATTCCATAATTTTTGCCAGGGGTTGTATGGTGTTGGGCCTATATATCGCATACCAGGTATCATGGATCAGTTTGGATATGTCAAAATACTTGAAGAGGTCATGTTCCCTTATGCTGAAGAGGACATGCCCTTGAAATGGGTGTTTCAACAAGACAATGACCCCAAGCACAGTAGTAAACGAGCAAAATCTTGGTTCCAAACCAACAAAATTAATGTTTTGGGGTGGCCTGCCCAATCCCAAGACCTAAATCCAATTGAGAACTTGTGGGGTGAGATCAAAAAAGCTGTTTCTGAAGCAAAACCAAGAAATGTGAATGAATTGTGGAATGTTGTTAAAGAATCTTGGAGTGGAATAACAGCTGAAAGGTGCCACAAGTTGGTTGACTCCATGCCTCGCAGATGTGAAGAAATCATGAAAAACTGTGGTTATACAACTAAATACTAGTTTAGTGATTCACAGGATTGCTAAAAAAGTAGTTTGAACATAATAGTTCTGAGTTTGTAGCATCAACAGCAGATGCTACTATTATTACTATTATCACTTCCTGTTCCGGAGCACAGCGGTGTTTTTCTGTATCTGTTAGCTGTTTAATCTGCGCAGTTAGATTGATCTAGTTATCTAGATAACGATTTGTTTCCCAGTGTAATCTTCACGTGCCTTAACTAAAGCACTGCTTCTGCTGAATCACCTCTAAATTATTTACACATTATTCACTTTGCGTGTTTTTAGGAATCCGCTAGCTTAGCGCAGCTACTAGCTCTTAGCATGGCGGCTTCTCCTGTCTCTCCCGCACTTTTCTGCTCTGGGTGTGAAATGTTTAGTTATTCCTCGGCCTCCTTTAGCAGTAACGGTACTTGTAATAAGTGTAGCTTATTCATAGCTTTGGAGGCCAGGCTGGGCGAATTGGAGACTCGGCTCCGCACCGTGGAAAATTCTACAGCTAGCCAGGCCCCTGTAGTCGGTGCGGACCAAGGTAGCTTAGCCGCCGTTAGTTCCCCTCTGGCAGATCCCGAGCAGCCGGGAAAGCAGGCCGACTGGGTGACTGTGAGGAGGAAGCGTAGTTCTAAACAGAAGCCCCGTGTACACCGCCAACCCGTTCACATTTCTAACCGTTTTTCCCCACTCGACGACACACCCGCCGAGGATCAAACTCTGGTTATTGGGGACTCTGTTTTGAGAAATGTGAAGTTAGCGACACCAGCAACCATAGTCAAATGTCTTCCGGGGGCCAGAGCAGGCGACATTGAAGGAAATTTGAAACTGCTGGCTAAGGCTAAGCGTAAATTTGGTAAGATTGTAATTCACGTCGGCAGTAATGACACCCGGTTACGCCAATCGGAGGTCACTAAAATTAACATTGAATCGGTGTGTAACTTTGCAAAAACAATGTCGGACTCTGTAGTTTTCTCTGGGCCCCTCCCCAATCGGACCGGGAGTGACATGTTTAGCCGCATGTTCTCCTTGAATTGCTGGCTGTCTGAGTGGTGTCCAAAAAATGAGGTGGGCTTCATAGATAATTGGCAAAGCTTCTGGGGAAAACCTGGTCTTGTTAGGAGAGACGGCATCCATCCCACTTTGGATGGAGCAGCTCTCATTTCTAGAAATCTGGCCAATTTTCTTAAATCCTCCAAACCGTGACTATCCAGGGTTGGGACCAGGAAGCACCTCTCTGCAGCTTCTCTCCCCCTGCCATCCCCTCATTACCCCATCCCCGTAGAGACGGTGTCTGCTCCCAGACCACCAATAACCAGCAAAAATCTATTTAAGCATAAAAATTCAAAAAGAAAAAAATAATATAGCACCTTCAACTGCACCACAGACTAAAACAGTTAAATGTGGTCTATTAAACATTAGGTCTCTCTCTTCTAAGTCCCTGTTGGTAAATGATATAATAATTGATCAACATATTGATTTATTCTGCCTTACAGAAACCTGGTTACAGCAGGATGAATATGTTAGTTTAAATGAGTCAACACCCCCGAGTCACACTAACTGTCAGAATGCTCGTAGCACGGGCCGAGGCGGAGGATTAGCAGCAATCTTCCATTCCAGCTTATTAATTAATCAAAAACCCAGACAGAGCTTTAATTCATTTGAAAGCTTGACTCTTAGTCTTGTCCAACCAAATTGGAAGTCCCAAAAACCAGTTTTATTTGTTATTATCTATCGTCCACCTGGTCGTTACTGTGAGTTTCTCTGTGAATTTTCAGACCTTTTGTCTGACTTAGTGCTTAGCTCAGATAAGATAATTATAGTGGGCGATTTTAACATCCACACAGATGCTGAGAATGACAGCCTCAACACTGCATTTAATCTATTATTAGACTCTATTGGCTTTGCTCAAAATGTAAATGAGTCCACCCACCACTTTAATCATATCTTAGATCTTGTTCTGACTTATGGTATGGAAATAGAAGACTTAACAGTATTCCCTGAAAACTCCCTTCTGTCTGATCATTTCTTAATAACATTTACATTTACTCTGATGGACTACCCAGCAGTGGGGAATAAGTTTCATTACACTAGAAGTCTTTCAGAAAGCGCTGTAACTAGGTTTAAGGATATGATTCCTTCTTTATGTTCTCTAATGCCATATACCAACACAGTGCAGAGTAGCTACCTAAACTCTGTAAGTGAGATAGAGTATCTCGTCAATAGTTTTACATCCTCATTGACGACAACTTTGGATGCTGTAGCTCCTCTGAAAAAGAGAGCTTTAAATCAGAAGTGCCTGACTCCGTGGTATAACTCACAAACTCGTAGCTTAAAGCAGATAACCCGTAAGTTGGAGAGGAAATGGCGTCTCACTAATTTAGAAGATCTTCACTTAGCCTGGAAAAAGAGTCTGTTGCTCTATAAAAAAGCCCTCCGTAAAGCTAGGACATCTTTCTACTCATCACTAATTGAAGAAAATAAGAACAACCCCAGGTTTCTTTTCAGCACTGTAGCCAGGCTGACAAAGAGTCAGAGCTCTATTGAGCTGAGTATTCCATTAACTTTAACTAGTAATGACTTCATGACTTTCTTTGCTTACAAAATTTTAACTATTAGAGAAAAAATTACTCATAACCATCCCAAAGACGTATCGTTATCTTTGGCTGCTTTCAGTGATGCCGGTATTTGGTTAGACTCTTTCTCTCCGATTGTCCTGTCTGAGTTATTTTCATTAGTTACTTCATCCAAACCATCAACATGTTTATTAGACCCCATTCCTACCAGGCTGCTCAAGGAAGCCCTACCATTATTTAATGCTTCAATCTTAAATATGATCAATCTATCTTTGTTAGTTGGCTATGTACCACAGGCTTTTAAGGTGGCAGTAATTAAACCATTACTTAAAAAGCCATCACTTGACCCAGCTATCTTAGCTAATTATAGGCCAATCTCCATCAATCTTCCCTCAAAAATTCTTGAAAGGGTAGTTGTAAAACAGCTAACTGATCATCTGCAGAGGAATGGTCTATTTGAAGAGTTTCAGTCAGGTTTTAGAATTCATCATAGTACAGAAACAGCATTAGTGAAGGTTACAAATGATCTTCTTATGGCCTCGGACAGTGGACTCATCTCTGTGCTTGTTCTGTTAGACCTCAGTGCTGCTTTTGATACTGTTGACCATAAAATTTTATTACAGAGATTAGAGCATGCCATAGGTATTAAAGGCACTGCGCTGGTTTGAATCATATTTGTCTAATAGATTACAATTTACATGTAAATTAATTTAATTAATTTAATTTAATTTAATTTTACATGTAAATGGGGAATCTTCTTCACAGACTAAAGTTAATTATGGAGTTCCACAAGGTTCTGTGCTAGGACCAATTTTATTCACTTTATACATGCTTCCCTTAGGCAGTATTATTAGACGGTATTGCTTAAATTTTCATTGTTACGCAGATGATACCCAGCTTTATCTATCCATGAAGCCAGAGGACACACACCAATTAGCTAAACTGCAGGATTGTCTTACAGACATAAAGACATGGATGACCTCTAATTTCCTGCTTTTAAACTCAGATAAAACTGAAGTTATTGTACTTGGCCCCACAAATCTTAGAAACATGGTGTCTAACCAGATCCTTACTCTGGATGGCATTACCCTGACCTCTAGTAATACTGTGAGAAATCTTGGAGTCATTTTTGATCAGGATATGTCATTCAAAGCGCATATTAAACAAATATGTAGGACTGCTTTTTTGCATTTACGCAATATCTCTAAAATTAGAAAGGTCTTGTCTCAGAGTGATGCTGAAAAACTAATTCATGCATTTATTTCCTCTAGGCTGGACTATTGTAATTCATTATTATCAGGTTGTCCTAAAAGTTCCCTAAAAAGCCTTCAGTTAATTCAAAATGCTGCAGCTAGAGTACTAACGGGGACTAGAAGGAGAGAGCATATCTCACCCATATTGGCCTCTCTTCATTGGCTTCCTGTTAATTCTAGAATAGAATTTAAAATTCTTCTTCTTACTTATAAGGTTTTGAATAATCAGGTCCCATCTTATCTTAGGGACCTCGTAGTACCATATCACCCCAATAGAGCGCTTCGATCTCAGACTGCAGGCTTACTTGTAGTTCCTAGGGTTTGTGAGAGTAGAATGGGAGGCAGAGCCTTCAGCTTTCAGGCTCCTCTCCTCTGGAACCAGCTCCCAATTCAGATCAGGGAGACAGACACCCTCTCTACTTTTAAGATTAGGCTTAAAACTTTCCTTTTTGCTAAAGCTTATAGTTAGGGCTGGATCAGGTGACCCTGAACCATCCCTTAGTTATGCTGCTATAGACGTAGACTGCTGGGGGGTTCCCATGATGCACTGTTTCTTTCTCTTTTTGCTCTGTATGCACCACTCTGCATTTAATCATTAGTGATCGATCTCTGCTCCCCTCCACAGCATGTCTTTTTCCTGGTTCTCTCCCTCAGCCCCAACCAGTCCCAGCAGAAGACTGCCCCTCCCTGAGCCTGGTTCTGCTGGAGGTTTCTTCCTGTTAAAAGGGAGTTTTTCCTTCCCACTGTAGCCAAGTGCTTGCTCACAGGGGGTCGTTTTTACCGTTGGGGTTTTACATAATTATTGTATGGCCTTGCCTTACAATATAAAGCACCTTGAGGCAACTGTTTGTTGTGATTTGGCGCTATATAAAAAAAAAAAAATTGATTGATTGATTGTGAACACCCCCTTTTCTACTTTTTTTTTTTACTAATAGCCCAATTTCATAGCCTTAAGAGTGTGCATATCATGAATGCTTGGTCTTGTTGGATTTGTGAGAATCTACTGAATCTACTGGTACCTTGTTTCCCATATAACAATAAGAAATATATTCAAAACCTGGATTAATCTTTTTAGTCACATAGCACTACTATTATTCTGAACACTACTGTATACAGCGCTTTTCCATCTGCATCAGATGCTCAAAGTGCTTTACAATGATGCCTCGCATTCACCCATTTACACAGACACACACCGATGTCAGGGTGCTGCCATACAAGGTGCTCACTACACGGGAGCAACTAGAGGATTAAGGACCTTGCCCAAGAGCCCTTGGCAATTTTCCAGACTGGCTGGGTTTTGAACCGAGGATCCTCTGGTCTGAAGCCCAATGCTTAACCACTAGACCATCACCTCCCCATAGTCCTGGACTACTTCAACCTGTTTTTCCTCAATGATTTCCTCAATCTCCGGGTCGTGGAAACTAACAGGTATGTCCAGGATTTTTTTCGTTCAGACAAAGGGAGAAACCTGAAGCAGAATTCATGATTTGGAAAATGGTGCCCTTTGTTAACCGACGACATGAAAACATTTTTGCTGCTTATTACTGGGATGGGCCTGGTTCAGCACCATTTACACAATTACTGGTGGACAGATGAATTGCTAGAAACTCCATTCTTCCAAATAGTGATGACCAGAAACCTGATTCCTGTTGATCCTATCATTTAATCTGAACAACAGCAGCCAGTATGTACCACGGGGCCAGGACAGCCACGATCCAATTTTCAAACTTTGACCAGTGTACGAGACATTGAAACAGAAGCTCTCATCTCTCTACACACCTAGTGAGTATCTGGCTCTGGGTGAGGGTATGATTGCCTGGAGGGGAAACCTGTCTGTCAGAGTCTACATGCCACAAAAGCCAGACAAATTCAGAGTGAAGCCGTTTATGCTGTGTGATTCCTCCAATGACTATTGTTCATATTTCAAGATATACCAGGGGAGCAGGGCATTCCAGCTTTAGTGAATGGAAAGATATATGACCTTGTGATGAGACTGATGGGTCTGTATCTCGACAAAGGATACAAACTGTTTGTCAACAATTACTAGACATCACTGATCCTTTTCCAGCATCTGCTGAAACGGACTGGTGCATGTGGTACTCTGAGGTCGAATCAGAGAGGTGTCCCAAATGAGCTGAAAACAGCTAAACTGTCTGAGGAAAGGAGAGCACATCGACTTGAAGAACGGATCAATGCAGCTGCTGAAATGGCACGATAGAAATGATTTAGGGTGCCAATTTCGTTACTGTTCCTGGCAAGACCAACCCATCTACGGGAGAGCTGGTAAAGTGTCCAGCTTGTGTTATCAACTATGACAAGTATATAGGTGCTGTCGACTGGCATGATCAGATGGTTTCCTCAAGTGGTGGTGTGGTGGGGACTTAAGGACAACAAGGTGTGAGGTGAGCACTTCTTGGAAAATCCCCAGGCCCATGAGGTCAACAGGCCCTGAGTCATGGAAATTTACCACTCCTGTAAAACCCAAATTTTAAATCTAATATTCATTTTCTTCAAAAATTAAATGCTTTACTCAAATGACACCCTTAAATCCAAACTTTGTTTTTTTTTTTCCCTTCAAAGAAAACATACATTTTGCACACAACATATGTCCCTCTAAACATCTGTTCACTGTCATCAGAAATACACAACAAAACCATTGTCTTGCATTTGCATATCATCATGATAGGTTTGTTATCAGCACATTCTCCTCTGTCTTTAGCAAAAAATTACACAACAGTGGAAGAAAGTTTTTTCCCACCTCTTGATGATGACATTGCTGGATGCATACCTCCTCTATAAGGAGCACTGCAAGACGCTTGGGAGGAAGCCTGTTCTTCATTGGGTTTTCTGTCAGGAGGTTGCGAAAGCACTGCCACAGGACACAGATGCTACACCGATTCATCCACATGGAGCTGCGAATCCAAGAGATGTGGAACAGGTCCACCAAACACCAAACAGGTCACCATTTTCCCGAGAAGATCAAAGTGAGGGAAAGTAAAAAAACCCAAGAACCTTCAGTGGACATGTGTCGTGTGTTCCGCAACAACTGGAAAGAGGAAAGCCGCTGGAAATGGACAAACAACTCACCGATCCAGTTATGAGTAATGGTCGGGGAGGTTTAGTGATTAAAGCGTTGGCTTGAGACCAGAGGATCCTCTGTTCAAATCCCAGCCTGACCGCAAAATCACTAAAGGGCCCTTGGGCAAGGTCCTTAATCCCCTAGTTTCTCCCAGTGTACACCCTCACATTGGGGTGAATGTGAAGCATTTTTTGTAAAGCGCTATATAAATGCAGTCCATTTAGCATTTATGAGGGTGTGCAGTGTAATGTCAGACTGCACTGATCCATGCTTCAGGTTATTCCACACAAACAAGGAATATAAACTATCCTACCAAAGGTTCATGGAGAGGAGAGCTGTTGGAGACGAGGACACTGATTAATCCAGTCGTCATTTTGGATCTGATACCAAACCCCCAACGGTCCTTTTTAGGTCCACCCACATCCACAAAAGAATTGCAAACTCTTTGCAAATAAGATAATTGGTTGAATAATAATTGTCATATTTAAAGATGGGATCTTGGATGGATAAGTCATATTCATCTATATATGCATGACAGTTCTCCATTTTCACCACAACAGGGTAATGATTGCATAAGTGTATGAGGAATAAGATCACTATTACATTCTTTCTTCTACTAATTTATTATAACTTTTGTAACCCACATGGTTACTAAACCCATTTATTTAATCTAGTTGTAATATCATGAGTAGCCACTGGGAGGCGAATCCGCTCCATTCATTGTCATCATGGCACTTTGATCTGAGAGTGTGACCAGAGAACACCGTTATAAACCCAGCTCATGCTCATTGGTAAGAAAAACAATGCAAAAATTGGGAATTTGTGATTTATTACCTCATAGCACTGTCTAATAAGTTTTCTGCTTGTTAGGAGCGAGTTTGTATAGTTGCCCTGGATGAGAAAAGTCCTTTCACCGTGTGAGCCCTCTGAGAGAACTCCGGTAAGCATGGCTGCTAAATGCTAAAGGCTAAGCCTCGTGGTTAGCTTGATGGTGTAGCCGGTTGTGTGCAAAGAAGCCTTTCATTAAGATACTTCACTTAAACCAGTCGGAATTACATACCTACCTACCTACAGTCTGGAAGATCTGCAACACCATCAAAAATCTGACGCGATAATTGGACAGGTTGTCCATATCACGGAGGCAGGAGGTGAGGCCAACCCTGTTCCTGATTCCCTGGAGCTCAAACTGATGCTTAAGGAAAGGAAATGGTCTCTTATACAGAATCTGTCAATCAGAAGATGATGTGACTTACCAGTTAGTTGCCCCGGAAGCACTTCGGGCTCCCATTCTCAAGTCCTTACATGAGGATATGGGGCATATGGGTCTGGAGAGAACCCTAGATTTGATTAGATCAAGGTTCTATTGGCCAAAAATGCCCACAGATGTGGAGAAGAGGATTAAGTCATGCGGGCATTGTGTCAGAAGGAAGACCCAACCAGAGACGTCTGCACCTCTTGGTAACATCGACACAACTCACCCCCTGGAACTGGTGTGCATTGACTACTTGTCCCTAGAGCCTGACTGTCACAACACCAGAGACATTTTGGTCATCACAGACCATTTTACCAAATACACTGTTGCCGTACCGACCAAGAACCAGAAAGCTGCAGTTTTTTGTGCATTATGATTTTCCTGAGTGGCTGCTCAGTGATCAGGGCAGAGATTTTGAGTCCCAACTCATTAAAGAACTGCGTGCTCTAGTAGGTATCACAAAGGTGCACACAACACCATATCACCCAAGAGGAAAACCCATAGAAAGGTTCAACCAAACTCTGTTGGGAATGTTGGGAACCTTAAAGGAGAAAGAGAAAAGTCAATGGCGGGATCACGTGAAACCACTTACCCATGCCTACAACTGCACTAAAAACGATGTTACAGGCTTCAGTCCATACGAATTGATGTTTGGCCGCCAGCATCGATTACCTGTAGACATTGCTTTTTGCTTACCTCTGAAAGATGGCTCTCCCCGATCTCATTCTCAGTATGTGTAACATCTGAAAACACTCTTGGAAGAGAGTTACCACATTGCCTCCAGGAACGCACAGAAAGTTGCTGACTGGAACAAACATTGCTTCGACGTGAAAGTACAAGAGTCGACACTAGAGGAAAGTGACCAAGTGTTGGTTCGGAATCTGAGGTTCCGGGGTAAACACGAGCTTGCAGACCAGTGGGAGTCCACTATGTACAAGGTCGTGGAAAAGATGGGAGACGTACCTGTGTGCAGAGTACAGCCCACCAATGGGAACGGTCCCATCCAAACTCTGCATAGGGACCTACTTCTTCCTTGTGGTGATCTCCCCGAAACAGAGGAAACTGAGCCAGCCAAACCCAAGGTTCGACGACCACAAACTAGACAGAGTCATCCACAACTCTTAGAAGAACTCTCAGAGTCTGAGGACGACTGGCCCATCTATCCTACCCAGTCCCTTGTTGTTCCTGAGCAAAGGTTCACCGAGGGGTATGAAACACCAAGAGGGCAGCAATAGAGTGCAACTCCAGAGGAGAAAAGAAGTTTGCCAACCATACCAACGAGTTCCTTGACCTCCCGGCCTCAGGATGGTTTTAATGGCAACAACCTTCCTGCTGTAACCACTGAGTAGGTAGGAGAGAAGACCAAGATTATGGTTGAGCAGCCCCCTGCTGGGGGGGACATCACACAGCTGGGTGTGACGTGAGAATTAAATGGATGTGACACGTGAAGATGAAATGGGCGTGACAGGTGAAGATGAAATGGGCGTGACAGGTGAAGATGAAATGGATGTGACAAATGGAACTAATGAAGGAAAGAATCTTGTAGTTGGAGAAACAGTAGGGGTTCTTCAAGATGCTGAGCCAAAAATCCCACTCAAGTACTTGAGATATCTGACAGAGGAACTGGAAGTGAGACTGTAGCAAACGAAGGCAGTACTGACCCCACCAGGAGGTCAGAAAGGTCACGACAACCCCCTGGCCGGTTTCAATACGTTCAATTGGGGAAGCATTTAATGTCTTTCGCACAGAGTATCTTACAGAGCTTCAACCAAGCACAAGACACCAGGGTTCTCCCCAGAAATTTTTAGTATAGTGGTGCTGTTAGCAATTATCGCCCGAGGCGGCGCGTTGGGAGTCATTTTGACTGGTTTTAGATGCATTGAAAGCAAGAATAACAGACAAAAAAATGACACTTGTATTTTTCTGTCTAAGTTAAGAAAATGAATAACACTGAAAAGTTTAAAATCACATTAATATTTGATGGACATAGCATTTGCTCTCTTCTTTAAAAATGACACACTGTACCTTTAGTCCAGTAAGAGTCCAGGCAGAGTTTTTCTGTCATGTTGACAGTTTAGCTTTTTTCTTTTTTCCCCTCAACATTTTTGAGTGGAACTGCATACTTATTAAAAAAACAA